>NW_015169244.1:124841-132525 GCF_001447785.1 Gekko japonicus | reverse complement strand
ACTGCTCACTTCTTCAGATACATACAGCTAGAATGGGAGAGTGAAGTTATTTCAGATACCAAATGACAATAGCAGGCATCATTAATGAGAGGAACAACCTATGTCTCAATTCAGTCCAGGAGTTTGCATTGTCTTGAGCTTCATTATTAGTGGCAATTCAGCAGTCTCTCTTTCTAATCACCCTTTGAAATTCCTTTGCAAGAGAACTGCTACTGTTAGGTCAGCAACTGAATGTCCTGGAAGGTTAAAATGTTCCCCCACTTATTTTTGAATGTTGTGGTTTGTAATAGCAGTAGAAAAAGTAAGAGTCTAATAGCACCTTTAAAGACTAACAAAATTGTGATAGGGTATGTGCTTTTATGAGTCACTGCTCACTTCTTCAGATTTATTTCCATTTATTCTTTGTATCCTCCTGGACTGAATCCTCTTATACCAAATTGAGACCTAGGTTTCCTGTCTCATTACCAGTGCTGATATCTCTACTCCTTCTACCCCTCTGCATATCACACCCAATCCGATCAAGCTGGCTATTGCCATTCAGCATCTGAAATCATATTTATGATTATGGTTCCCAGGCCCCCCTATATTTCTGGGGAGCCCCTCCCTAAACCCCACATGGCTCCACCTCCATAGTGACAATGGCCTGTGATGTCACTGGCTCCTCCCTATGATGTCATTGGGTCCCAGTTCTTTTAATGACTTAGCAATGCCTCTGGCCCAACCCCAACCCCGCCCCAGAAATTGGAAAGTCTATGCCCTTGCTCTTAACCATTACACCATGCTTGTTGTCAAGATAAATAAATTAAGCAATTTTGCACAACTGTCCCTCTAGAGAAATGTGTGTGCAGGATGAAGTAACAGATGGCCTGATATATTCCTTACTTATGCATCTTTGTCAGAATATATCCACAGAGCCGCCATTGAATCAGAAAGTATGAAAACCACAGTTCCTGATTGTAAAGAGAAAGTGACACACTTGTGTATCTGTGTTGGATCTATGCACACATTCCAATGAGCATGTGAAGGCAAAGAACCTGTTAGAGCAGTAACATAGTCAAATTTTAGCTGGATTTTGGTCCAGAGCACTCATACAAAAGTATATAGAATAAAAGTTATTGAATAGAATCTCAAATAAATAATTATAAGAACAAGGAATAAAGTTCGGCAAGGAAAAACGCACAGAAAACAATAAAACTAACTTTCTAACTACTCACTTTAACCATGTTTAGCTTTGATGTTCCTCAAAGATTGACATCTCCAGAGCATAATACAAGTGGAATCACCAGCGGGATGGTGGAAAAATGGAAAGATAACCACATTTCTACATAGCTACTCTTATGGGAAACACCAATCATAGCCTGGTGACCCCCATCAATCAATCATTAGACTGTCTTTAAGGAATTTTCCAGAATAAGAGTAACTAACAGCTTCCAACAATGTCTCTCAACTGCAGCTTGTTATCTAATTAGGCCAGCCTGGAAGAGTAGCCTTGTCCCAACACCAGAGAGAGAGAGAGAGAGAGAGAGAGAGAGAGAGAGAGAGAGAGAGAGAGAGAAAGAGAGAAAGAGAGAAAGAGAGAAAGAGAGAAAGAGAGAAAGAAAGAAAGAAAGAAAGAAAGAAAGAAAGAAAGAAAGAAAGAAAGAAAGAAAGAAAGAAAGAACTCATAGCAGGGGAATCCTCTCTAAAAGGGACACTTTCTTGACAGAGGCCAGGTAGGATGGAGTTTCCATGATAGGACTCTTCCCACCACCACATGTGTCTTCTACCACTTTAGAATATCTGAAGAGAAAGCGGAAGTTAAAGGGATTCTAATACTTTCTGCATTAAGAAGGACTATTACAGGTTGCTATTCCAAAATCAAAAATGTTGTCTCTATAACCGTATCCTATGCAGAATTTAGTGCAGCTAAGCCTAGTGAAATGAATGTCCTAAAGCACACCTAATTGTGCACAGGAACATACTATTAATGTCAAGGTACAGAAACATAATTGCAAGCATGGCATGATTATTATCCAAGATAGGGAGCTACACGTCATTAACTTTTCCCAATATTTATATTAAAGTGATAGTCTAATAAGAACTAATAAACTGTTTTGTTCAAAGAGCATTCTTAAGTTGGAAGCAGATGAAGTTTTAAAAACTCGTACTGAAAATCACTTCAATATACTAAGAACCCAAGTGAGACATTTCTAAGTGAGTTTAGTTCTTATAGTCTTTGTAATGTTTGTACTTACTTGTAGTTTCTCTGACATTTTCTGTATATTTATTTGTTTGTTTACTTGATCATTTACTTCAATAAATTTTGCAAAAGTATTTTTTAAAAAAGATTGTAGTCTCTGATGGGCAATGGATGTCTGAAATGGTTTGATGGTATTGTGTTGGAAGTTACAGGTGTTCAATATGTACAGTCAGATCTGTGATAGCCTATCCATGCATGCAAATAATCATTTGATGTTTCAGTTTCACTATGGTTCACTATGTACAAGCATTATATTATCTAGGAATAGCAATAAACTCTCCATATGTGTAACTTTAAAGATAAGAGTTTGTACCTTTTGTATATGTGTGCACTTCTAAAATTACTGGTATGCACTCATTTGGATAAATTGATGCAAGAATTAGGAGACCATGGATACAAACTGCATGGCTGGGGGGGGAAGCATTGTTTTGATCAGGTGAGTTGCTGCTACTAAAGGTGTATGACACTGTATTCCCCACCCCCACCCCCACAGACACACATCTGCATACACACAACTGTAGTCTAAACCTACCCACAGTGATTCTATCATAATGGTTCAAAGTGGTTTACCAGATTGTAATCTCAGGGTGCTGAAATATTGGCAGAAGTTTTTATGCTTTGTTACAGAAAATCACTTGAAGATGTTTTTGTATAGTCATTCACTGTGTTGTTACAACTGGCTTTTGTAACATTAAAGTTTTTGTCTCATTAAAACTCTTTTTAAAAAGATCTCCACCAGGGGTGTGCAAGAAAAAAAATTTTGGCCCGATTCGTTTCAGCCAAATTGGGCCAAATCTGATTTGGCCCCTGAATGACCCCCAAATGCCACATTCGGCAATCCAAGTAGATTTGGGGGTCATTTGGGCCCCCAAAACAGTTTTTTTTGGGGGGGGAGTGGGCAAGCCAAGGGAAGGCAGGTTAAACTGCCTTCCCTTCCCTCCAAGGGAGGGCTGGCCTGGGTGCCTTGCAGCTGCAGGGCATGCGAGCAAGCCAAGGAAAGGAAGGCAGTTTAAACTGCCTTCCCTTCCCAAGAAGGGACAGCTTGCCCGCACACCTCACAGCCACGGGGGGTGCAGAAAAGCCAGGGAAGGGAAGGCAGTTTAAACTGCCTTCCCTTCCCAAGTAGGGATGGCTTGCCCACATGCCTCACAGCTGCAGGGCGCCTGGGCAAGCCAGGGAAGAGAAGGCAGCTTAAACTGCCTTCCCTTCCCTCCAAGGGATGGTTTGCCCACATGCCTCACAGCCATGGGGTGCCCACGCAAGCCAGGGAAGGGAAGGCAGTTTAAACTGCCTTCCCTCCAAGGGATGGTTTGCCCGCACACCTCGTAGCTGCGGGGCACCCGGGAAAGCCTTCCCTCCATGCGCGAAGAGGCATTTAAATGTCTCCCCATGCATTCACTGGCTTGCCCCCCAAAGCCGGCGAACCAGGGAATGCTTCCAAAGCCAACCTGCCTTCCCTGGCGGGCAAACCAGGAAAGGCCTGGGAGGTGCAGGGAGGCATTTAAATGCCTCCTCGTGCTGTCCCTGGGGCTGCGGCCGCTTTTCCAGCGAGCCCCTGAAATGTTGCCGAATTTCGGCGGCAGTTTTCGGTGGCAGGTTGAATCAGATTAGAGAATCTGATTCTGCCTGGGGCTGCCCGAGAGGGGGCTTTAGAGAATCTGATTCTGCCTGGGGCTGCCTGAAAGGGGGCTGAATTGTCCCTAATCTCCACGTTTGACTGAATGTCAGAACTTGCTGTTTTCTTTTTCTCTGTTTTGCATGTCCTTAATTGAAATGATGAAACAGACCAAGAGCCCCAGTGCCCTTGGTGTAGTGGTTAAGTGTGCAGACTCTAATCTGGGAGGACCAGGTTTGATTCCCCACTCCTCCACTTGCACCTGCTGGATGATCTTGGGCAAGACATAGGTCTGGCACAGCTGTTCTTGAGAAAGAGCAGTTTCTGTCAAAGCTCTCTCAGCTTCACCTACCTCACAGGGTGTCTGTTGTGGGGAGGGGAAGGGAAAGGAGTTTGTAAGCTGCTCTGAGACTCCTTTGGGTAGTGAAGAGCGAGGTATTATTCCAATCTCTTCTTCTCTTCTTCTCTTCTTGTGTATTAAAATTACACTACAAGAGAAGAGATTTTAGCATTTTAAACTGGCATTTTATAGTAAGAGCGAAAATAAAGATCAATACGATACATTAAAAGGATTCTGCCATGGTTCTCCACAATACCATCTATTGTCAAACATCACCACCTTTAGGCAGATAGACAGTTAGACAGAAAGATAAATGTAGATACACACACACAAATAATAATAAAATAGCACAATTCTAAACTGAATAGAAAAATAGTCAACTAAAGAATGATTTTCACGATCTTTTTTCATATGTTATCCACACTGATTTCTAGATGTACTTTCCACAGTCAGACATTATGTGTATACTGACCTCATGTGGCAAACAGGCAGCTATAAAAGTAACTTTTCAAGCCAAGTATCTCAGGTTGTGAGGATTAGCCCCAAAGAGATTAAGAGATTTACAGTGCAATCCTAAATATTGTTAATCCTTTAAAATCCATTTGGATTTAGAAGGGTATTATGCTTGTCATGATCTGAGCTGTGCCACCAGAGGCCTACTAGGCCCAGGGAACCACTTGAGATAGTGAGCTAGGGACAGTATATGTTTAGATGCAGTAGGGCATTTGATTTCTTTTCTTTTCACCCACTTACTGTTATTATTTTGCACCTTGTTGTTTGACCTCCTATAAAATAAACTATTTTCATTGTACACTCTGCCTGGTCCTCACACCTATTATTCAGCCAAAAGGGAGGTCTGAAGGTCTTGGGAAGGTGCTCTGTGTTAGCCTAACTGCTTTATCTACAGCAGAGGCTTTATGAAATATATATTTTGTGGTGCTGAACAGTGTATACAGGATTCAAATAACCTCCTGAGGAATGTCCAGTTATGAAGGGAGACAAGGCTGATATGTTGAAAGCAGTTGGTTCCTTTTATTTCCTAACGTCTAATCCACACACATACAAAAAAACTCAGATTCTCACACACAATCACACAAGACCTTCAGCATTTACAGAAATAGCAAATAGTTACTTTTACACTAAATGTATGGGGAAAGGGGAGTAGCAAAATACTTATCTGATAAGAGGCTTGATCTTCCCAATGAAGAATAGATGGAATAAAACAGGATAACTATGAGTATCCTAATGCACACGGTTGGAACCTGCCAAACATGTGTGGACCTCTTGGCTGCAGTCCACGAGGTCAAAGAGGAAACAAAGGATTACAAGAGTAGTTAGTAGCTAAGGGAAGAAGATGGCTAGCGAGGTTCAAGCTGTTGAACCTCACTTTATATAGGGGGGCTCTTGGGGGCTGGCATTGATGCCATCCTCCTTGCCCTTCCCCAAGTGTGGTCCGTTCCAAGAACTAACACTATTGGCTATATAGAATGACATGTCTTACCTAGAGGGAGTGGTCAATGTTGAAATCTAAACCCTTAACTCAAGGAAGACATCTGTCCAAGGTGTGAAGTTGGATACCCTGGTAACCATTGATGTGCAGATATCTTTAGCTTAGTCCCAAGCCATAAAGTAGTCCTCAACAGGAAACTGTCTTTTCTGATGCAAACCAGATACCAAGGGTTACGTGTCTCCTTACAGTTCACGCATGGTGGTTGAAACCATAAAAGTTGTCATTTCTGTTGACCCACAATGGCGATGCCTTCTTCTTCCTCAAGCTGGGGCTGTGTGAGTGCAAACCTCATTAGCATAAACAGCAGGCAGGAAGCCTTTCAGGTGATGCAGTCCCAGCATCCAGTGTAAGCAGTTTTTCCCAACACATAGAGGTTCATAACCACAGTCCCATGGCAGTGAGAGTGTATCAGCAAACATAAATACATAAAAGCAAATATTCAGTTCATCTGCTAACATCTGGGCCTTCTCAAGGAATCCTAAATCCAGAGTGGTGGCAATGTCAGGTCATACCCCACCTGTAAAGTACTTGGTTCGCCGCATGGAAGACTCGGACAATGACATGTCATTGCACACGTTTATTCAGTACTTCACATAGGAACAACCAACGGCCCTGCAAGGCCAACTATATACACTCCCGACCCCGGGCCTCCCACTCCATTGGAGGGTTTGAATTTCCCACCAAGAAGCCCATTGGTCAGCTAGGGGGGGGGAACTAGGATCCTAGGTCCCATTGTCCTTCTGGAGCCAAGCTCCTGACTTTCTTGTGGCCGCCGTGTGGCCGCTGCATACATAACACCACCTGAGCCATGACAATACTGCTTTGGATTCCACTGTCAATGAGTAATCCTAAAGCCTGTTCCTAAAACTGAATCCATACCACAGTAACATCGAGACTATACTACTGTAATGCACTGTACATTGATCTCCCCACAAAAATCAGTTCAGAAACTACAACTAGTGCAGAATGCTGCAGCTCAGCTATTATCAGGAGCTAGATACAGCATGCATATTTCTCCTATTTTGCAGACACTCCATTATCTGTCCATTTTTTACCAGGCTCAGCTTTAGGTGGTGCTATCAAGATTATACATTCTGCTTCCTCTTGTCACATGTTGTCTGTACTCATGTCAGCTATATATGTGTCTAGTGTGAATAAGACTTCCCAAACCAGACTCAGAGTCACACAAAATAAAAAGGTATGACAGTGACAACCGCAATTAATACGTTTGATTGTCTTCACTGAGCGTTCACATGTAGGTTGCCAGAAATCAACCCTGACTGTTCCCTAGAAGGCCAGATAATGAAACAAAAGCTCAAATACGTTTGCCACCAAATGAGAAGGGAGCACTCACTGGAGAAGACCCTGATGCTGGGAAAGATTGAAGGTCAAAGAAGACGGGGACAGCAAAGGATGAGATGGTTAGACAGTGTCATCGATGCAACAAACTTGAAATTGAGCAAACTTCAGAGGATGGCAGAAGACAGGAGGGCCAGGCAGGATTTGGTCCATGGGGTCGCGGAGAGTCGAACTCGACTGTGCGACTGAACAATAACAAAAAATCCACCTTCAGTCCCTGTGAGAAAGGTGAACTGTAAATAGCATCAATAAATAAAGCACTCAGGATAGGAATTAACCTTATGTCAGTGCAACTCCAAGATACACTGGTGGGGAGGGCGGGAGGGCAGGATATAAATCTTATTTATATCATATATTCTAATAGCCAACAGAGGGCGCCGTGTGTGGATCCTAAGTCCCAGGAAAAGGAAGATCCGTCTGCCTCAGAATCTGCTCCTACATACCCAGCATTCTTCCTGTATCTGCACAAAAATGCAAAAACTAAGAAAATCTCTCCAGGGATGACTGAATTCCCCCAAAAAGCATTTGAAATGGGCTCTGCAGGGCTCTGCTTCAGACACCAACTGTGTGAGAGAGGTTAGAACGATCAGGGGGGGGGGGAAGAAGAGGCTTCTAACCGGC
>NW_015169244.1:117725-123909 GCF_001447785.1 Gekko japonicus | reverse complement strand
GAGGAGAAAAAGAAAAGGGGGGGCAGAAGGGAGAACGAGCGTGAGAGAGGTAGAGGGAGACAGGAGGAAGCAAAGGTGTGAGGAACAGGATAACCATTCCGCAAGTTTCTTGCGGGTCTCCACTTGTCTGTGTGTGTGTGTGTGTGTGTATACATACACATACATATACATACATACATACATACATATACATACACACACACAAAGATATACTGGCAGCAAGGTGCACTGGGATGTACCAGCACTGCAGAAGTACAGTCCTTGCACTCGTGTAGAAAGGGCTGGTGCTCAGGGAGCAACAAGTCTTAGCTGGTATCCTAAGCCTCCCCAGGTTGCTTCATAACATGGACATTGGCATAAAACTCATAGAGCATGAAAAACAGATTGTTTCCCCCCTGCCTTCAACTCCCCAGTGCAGTTTAGGATACTGACAAAACCTGCAATCACAGCTCCCTTAAGCGCTATATAAACCCTAGCCAGGACATCCATAGCTCATATGATTGGGCACATGATAAGGTTGCCAAAATCGAAGTGGTGGCTGGAAATCTCCGAGAATTACAACTGATCTCCAGGCTACAGAGATCAGTTCCCCTGAAGAAAATGGCTGTTTTGGAAGGTGGCTCTATGCATTACACCCTGCTGAGGTCCCTCCCTTCCCCAAACCATGCCCTTCCTAGGCCCCACCCCAAAATCCCCAGGAATTTCCCTATCCAGAGGTGGGAGCAATAATGGCTTGGGGCTATGGTGTTCTTATCTTCAGATCTCCATCTACAGTGTAGAAATAATACTGAACTACCTAAAATGCCTTTTGGTAAAGGTTATTGAGATAATGTACTAAAGTATCTTAAATACTTGAAAAGCTAAACATATGCTAAGCAGTATTAGAAGTCATTGGACTAAATCCTGAAGTAAATTTCCACAAAGGGGAAGGCAGTGAAACGTCTGATCTGTCCCTCATGTGCTTTCTGGAGGTCATCTGTCAGTTAGAGAGGATTTCAGAGATCAGCTATGGCTACAGCAGAGGGTGGGGAAGTTCCCCAACCCTTCTTGAACTTTTTGCTGTAATCATCTTATGTCATGAGATTTATGAGCTACCAGGTTGAATCTCTGGATATTGGCTCCTCAAATGAAATAACAGGTTCTTCCAGTTTTCATTATTTAGGGTTTTTTTTAGTATTTTTAGTTGCTGTGCACTAATTTGGCTATTCATGGGTAGAAAATACAATTTGCAAATATGACAGATGAATAGTTAAGGCTTGTTTGTTTCTTTTGTTGTTGTTTTTTTAAGATGGATGGTTTCCAGGGATTCATGCATGTCCCATCCTAGGCATAGGAATAATGTGGTAATTATTGTGATTGATGGGAATTATTCTTTACCTACCTCACAGGAGACTGGAAATTCCACTAGGAACTCCGTCAGAATTGTCGCAGTTCTTGCCACCATGGAGGAGGTATGACAGTTTGATGATGGTGTCCTAAAAGAACGGCATACCACAAAACAAATATCCTCAGCTGCTTGAAAGCTTTGTCATGCTGACAGCAGCACTCAAATCACAGGAGATCTGCTGTCACTAGTATTGTTGATTGTCCACATGATCTAATAGTGCCGCTTGGAGCCTGAACTATTACACTACTGTTGACATGCCTAGGGAACCAGTGTGGTGTAGGGGTTAGAGTGTCAGTCTAGGAGACCCAAGTTAGAATTCTCACTGCCATGGAAGTTTGCTGAGTGACCTCGGGCCAGTCACACATTCTCAGCTTAATCTACCTCACATGGTAAAATGGAGAAGAGAATGACTCAGGCTGCTTTTGGTCCACATTATAGAGAACAGCAGGGGTTAAATGAAATAAATAAATAAATAAAGCCTCTTGCACTCTGCAGTCCCAGGCAGATTCTTAATCCAACAATATGGTCCAGTAAACATTACTCTGCTCTTGCATTGATGTGGCCAGAAGTGCCCTTCCTATAGACCAACATAATACAGCCTACAGTATGGCTAATATATATACACATGTGTGCATGTTAGAAATTAAGCACTTTTCCATTTATCACAGCCCTGACCAGGATAGGCCAGGTTAGCCTGATCTTGTAATTTAAGCAGAGTTGGTCCTGGCTAGCATTTGGATGGGAGACCTCCAAGGAGTGCCAGGGTCATGATGTGGAGGCAGGCAAGGGCAAACCCCCTCTGAATGTCTCTTGCCTTGAAAGCCCAATGAGGTTGCCAGAAGTCAGCTGTGACCTGACGGAACTTTTCAATTCCATTTATCACACTTCTAACCATTTTGGAGGAGTTGCACACACACAAAAACACACACTCACACAATACAGCTCAAGTTAACCCCAGAGACCTTTCTCATTTAAAGAAATGTTCTTCTTTCTAACTCCCTGTTATACATTGACAGAACACAACTGACTGTATTACATTGCACTAAAACTACTGGGACGTGTCTGACCTTTTCAAGCAGGCAGTGAGGTGGTAATAGAACTGCCTTGACTCCCAAGCTAGAGATCTCTCAAGAGTAATTATTTCTCTCTCTGTGTCATCTTGTTTCTTACAACTTAGCCCCAAGTCAGCCACTTTTACACTTCTTTTATAGGGCTACCAAATTAATACTGAAATAACCATTACATCCTTGCTTGGCTTAATGTTAGTTTCACTTTATACAATATGATAGAATTTCACATTTCTTCATTTCCATATTTATTCCTCTCTGAAGAGAGATTAAATTAGTTTCTCTTGAATAGTTACTTGCATTAGAATGTTAAACTATATATATACTAAATAGCATTGCTGGTTAACATCCATTTAGTTTCAGATGGTTTTATTATTTATAGTTTATATAATATATTGATGGTTATGCAATAGGTATATCAAGTTTAATGTCTGGGAAGATATATGACTGGTAAAATTGAAAAACAGTCCTAAAATGAATGTGAAAGTAATGTTTATGCTTTATACATGTTTTTAAGGGTTGTTTTTTTGGAGCTGCGGTGGCTCAAGTGGTTAAGACGCTGAACTGCAGACTGTGGAAGGTCGGTAGTTCAGCAGTTCAAGACCCGAGTGTGCTGCATGATGGAGTGAGTTCCCGTCTCTAGTTCCAGCTCCTGCCAACCTAGCAGTTCGAAAGCAAGAAATTGCAAGTAGATAAATAGGTACCACTTCAGTGGGAAGGTAACAGCGTTCCGTGCACCTTGGTGTTTAGTCATGCTGGCCACATGACCACGGAAACGTCTTTGGACAGCGCTGGCTCTTTGGCTTTGAAACGGAGATGAGCACCGCAACCCTAGAGTCGGCCTCAACTGGCTTTTGAGCAAGGGAACCCTTACCTTACTTTAAGGACACTGTTTACTATTTTACAGGTTAATATCCTAGGAGGACAAGGTGATAGAGCCACTTTCCCCAGCATGCTGCCAAAAAATTAAAAAGTCCAAATGGGTTAGTCAGTTCACCATCAGCAGTTGTTTGAAGGAAGGTGTGGAGTAGAGAAGTGGTGGTGGAGGATGCTTCTCTTTCCCACTGGCTGTTTTTCTAATGGGGTTTAAAAAGTTGCTGAGGGGAATTTTGAATAACAGAGAGAATAACTTGTCATAAAACATGAGCAGTGGCTGGTGTAAAAGGTCAGCACTAGAATGGACGTTGTTAAAGAACCATTCTTTGTGCACTGACAAAATTGTGCTGTTCTCATGTGGCAACTTTGATGCACAGCACACTAGCCTAATCACAACTGACAGCAGCACTAAGGACCAATTCAGACATTACATTTCAAGAATGTTTAAAATGTGCATCTGAAAATGTGGAGTGTAAGTGTAGCATATGCAAGTTAAGATATTTGTGCATTGTACAGGTTCACTCAACATCAGTGTGGTGTAGTGGTTACAATGTTGGACTAGCATCTGGGAGAATCTGATGAGCATAAAATTAGTTCTTTATTGTCTTCGCATAATATAGAAATTCTGGAACCTGTAGCAAATTTCTTTTATGAGGTATCTAGGAGGAGAGGCTCATATTAAGGCAATTCGGAATGTGATACCCCTCCAACCTATCTTGAGGCTCTATGCTGCATGTGTATTTGATATTTTATGCCAATAAAGGTATTTGTATTTGTATTTGTATTTTGAGTTAAGGCTGATTAGACAGAGATGTTGGGAGTAGAGTAAAACCATTTGCATCACAGCCAGTAGGCACTGGTATCTCAAGTTTCCTGTAAACAGAATCTGGGAGCCTTATTTCAGCAGGGGTGTCCTTTCCAAAAAAGCAAACATAAGACAGCTTAACTACATCACTTTCATGTATACACATTTCCTCTAAAACATTTGCACACTCCAAAAATTACTGTTAGTTTCCTGTCTGACATCAGCTTCATTCATACATGTGCCCAAATACAACAAAAAAGACTCAAAAGAACTTCAAGTGTCACCTGTGAAAATGTTTTTTTGCTTACTACCTAGGTGGTAGCTGTATTAATTCATAAAAAAAATAGAGTGCTATTGCTGACAAGAATAATAGTGAAAGGCTATGTATAGATGAGGAGCTGTGGTGGCTCAAGTGGTTAGGACGCTGAACTGCAGGCTGTGGAAGGTCGGTAGTTCGGCAGTTCGAGACCTGGGTGCCGCATGACAGGGTGAGCTCCCGTCTATAGTTCCAGCTCCTGCCAACCTAGCAGTTCGAAAGCAAGAAATTGCAAGTAGATAAATAGGTACCACTTCAGTGGGAAGGTAACAGCGTTCCGTGCACCTTGGTGTTTAGTCATGCTGGCCACATGACCACGGAAACGTCTTTGGACAGCGCTGGCTCTTTGGCTTTGAAACGGAGATGAGCACCGCAACCCTAGAGTCGGCCTCAACTGGCTTTTGAGCAAGGGAGCCCTTACCTTACTTTAAGGACACTGTTTACTATTTTACAGGTTAATATCCTAGGAGGACAAGGTGATAGAGCCACTTTCCCCAGCATGCTGCCAAAAAATTAAAAAGTCCAAATGGGTTAGTCAGTTCACCACCAGCAGTTGTTTGAAGGAAGGTGTGGAGTAGAGAAGTGGTGGTGGAGGATGCTTCTCTTTCCCACTGGCTGTTTTTCTAATGGGGTTTAAAAAGTTGCTGAGGGGAATTTTGAATAACAGAGAGAATAACTTGTCATAAAACATGAGCAGTGGCTGGTGTAAAAGGTCAGCACTAGAATGGACGTTGTTAAAGAACCATTCTTTGTGCACTGACAAAATTGTGCTGTTCTCATGTGTCAACTTTGATGCACAGCACACTAGCCTAATCACAACTGACAGCAGCACTAAGGACCAATTCAGACATTACATTTCAAGAATGTTTAAAATGTGGAGTGTAAGTGTTGCATATGCATGTTAAGATATTTGTGCATTGTACAGGTTCACTCAACATCAGTGTGGTGTAGTGGTTACAATGTTGGACTAGCATCTGGGAGTTTGAATCCCCATCTGTCATAGAAGCTTGCTGGGTGACATTGGTCCAGTCACAAAGTCTCAGCCTAACCTCCCTCACAGAGTTGATGCGTGGAGAAAATGGAAGAGAGGAGAATGAGGTATGCCACTTTGGGTCCCCACCGGCAAGAAAGCTGGAATAGAAGTGAAGTACAATAAAAATAAAATAAATCAGATTCTGATGGGCCACCTTTGTTGAGAGGGTTTTCTTTTACATTATAAAACAACCCTTAAGGTAAAGGTTCCCTTGCTCGAAAGCCAGTCGAATCTGACTCTAGGGTTGCGGTGCTCATCTCCGTTTCAAAGCCGAAGAGCCAGCGCTGTCCAAAGACGTTTCCGTGATCATGTGGCCGGCATGACTAAACACTGTTACCTTCCCACCGAAGTGGTACCTATTTATCTACTTGCGGTTTCTTGCTTTCGAACTGCTAGGTTGGCAGGAGCTGGAACTAGAGACAGGAGCTCACTCTGTCATGCGGCACACTCAGGTCTCGAACTGCTGAACTACTGACCTTCCACAGCCTGCAGTTCAGCGTCTTAACCACTTGAGCCACCGCAGCTCCTGGTGGGAACAGGACCTTGGTATAAACTGGCAAGAACCCATTTATAAATTGCCAATTGCTGTAAATAAAGCAATTCGGCTAACACATCAGACTCTAGCTATATACAGAAATGTTTAATTTTTTAAATTCCTGGAAGCCAAAATTGAAATGATTACAGAAGCTATTCTTAAAAA
>NW_015169244.1:107489-117032 GCF_001447785.1 Gekko japonicus | reverse complement strand
CATTTTTCATCTGCCTTCTTACTGTATTTTCTCAAAGCCAAATCAGTTCTAAAAAGTTATTTGCTCATTTTTCAAAAATGCAAAATTTCATGTTTAAAAATAATAAACATAAAAATGTCCACTGTATGACAAGTGAAAATGTTCCTTTGATGGTTACTTTTTTTCTGACAAAGGTAAAACCAACATGTCAAAAAACGGCTGAGTATTTTCATATCTTCCTTCTGTTGTCTTTAGAATTTTATGGGCCACTAGAGGGAGCTAATAGTTTGCATATAACAACACATGAAATGCAAGCAAATTTAACTGCACTTTATCCCTACTACCTAACTATATATATAATAAAATTTACACTGAAAGACCATGTTGTTGTTGTTTATTTTGTGGATGATGTGCTCGCTCGCTCTCTTTTACACTCCACTAAAGTATTTTCTGGATTATGGAAAATAAAGAGTTTAGTTATAAAGCAACACTGCAACAATGCATCAGTGTTTCAGATCACTTGCTCTCTCACAAGCCTAAACAGGTCCCTAAATTAATGAGATAAAAATGGCAAACTGGCAATGAAACACAATTAGGATATCAGATGTATTCAATGTGTGTTAAAGAACTAAGGACTGAATGCTACAAAGTGGATGTTCCCTGACTTTTTCTTTCCATAGCATTGTCCACTGTGAATCTGGAAGAGCTATTACAGTTGATCAAGGGTTCTGTTTAAATAAATATACATGGAGTGCAGCCTTAACTTTCAAATAAGTGATCCTGTTTAGTATTCTTGCATGCGTAAAGAGAGAGACTGATCTGCTGTATTGAAGCTTGTTGGGAAGCTGTGTGACCCCAAGTTTTGGATTATGCTTCTCAGGTTGCATAAATGCTCTGTGCAGTTTAAAACCATTTTTATTTTGACAGCAGTATGAACCTCATGGATCAATGCCATGTCGTGGCGAGGGGGCTTGCGTAGTTCAATGAAGCTGTGGGCTACGCCGTGAAGGGCCACCCAAGACGGACAGGCCACAGCAGAGAACTCAGACCAAGCGTGATCCCCCTGGAGAAGGAAATGGCAACCCACTCCAGTACTTTTGCCAAAAAAAACCCATGGACAGTATCAAAAGGCTAAAAATCACAAATAAAGTTGAGCTGATCACTAGACTTGAGCCTGCTCATCCACGGAACCCACTATTTAACAGAACCCTTGGTGCAAGAAATTTATAGAATGTGAGGGGTGATCTGGCTGTGACATCTATCACCTGTTTGATTGCCAGGGTTGATTTGGCAAGATATTTATAGATTTTGAAAGGAGAAACTTGATTTAAATCAATCATTAAAATGGATCTGTTAGATAGATGACTTAGATCATGACTTCAATCAATCGAGCCAGCAGAGACAAGTTTCCCCATCTGCCACAGTAGCCATTTCCTTCGATTAAAACTGTTTAACAGGCACAGAATGAATGAAGGCATTAACACAGAAATCATTCTCAAAACGTTCAACAAGCCAAGCAACAATTTTCTGAGAGAAACAGCAGGAAGTAATTGCTACCTAATTTGAATCTTTCACATTTCAAGAGAGCCATGTTTAAAATTTACAGAAGAATCAATCCAGGAAATGGTCCCAACTCAATTCCCCCTGTCCCCAGTGCCCTCCTAAGTCAATTTCAGCAGCATTTGCAGTAATGGATGCTTGTTTTTCTTTGCTATACCTTTGGGAAAGATGGTTAAATCGAAACACCTTCTCAGGGATTCCATAATGTGTTAGTCCAAAGGCTTTAGAAATGGCATGTGATTACAGATTATCCAAAACAAAATCCACATGTTACCAATCAAAATATCACAAAATAGAGTGCAAGCTTTCTGTTTCTCCAGATTTATTCAGCATATGATGTTAAAAGGATATATAGAGAAAGATTATTCAGGCCATATTCTTAAATTGTCTGCATACTGTGTAGAACATGAATCAGATTTGATTTGATTAAGTGGTGCTTGACAAAGGCCCTGGTCACACAGGCTGGATATCGCCGGGGGGAGGCGTGGCTGATTGCCCCGGCGCAGTTTGATCCATGATTACACGATCAGACTCGCCGGTGGCACACCACCGGTCCTTCCCTTGGCGCCGGCGGGTAAATGAGGGACCAGAGGGGAATGCCACGTGTCGGTGTGATCACACCACGGGGGTCTGGAGGCAGCCCCTGGCAAACGTTTACTAGTACCTTGGAGGTACTAGTTTTTAAACTCGCATTGTCGGCGGTAAGCCACGGGTGCGCTCCACTTCCCAGATGTTGGGGTATGATCACGCCCGGATAATCCGCCCACCATCCGTGCCTCTCCCGCGGCAACTTTGCCATGTGACCGGGGCCAGAGTTGGTATCCAAATGCACCACAACTTTTTGGGAAGAAGGAAAAAACACATGAAATCTACAGAGTTTCTTTTAGAGCCTAAGGGTGAAATATAGCAAAGAAAAACAAGCATCCATTACTGCAAATGCTACTGAAATTGACTTAGGAGGGCACTAAAGGAGGAAAAAGAATTCGAGTTGGGACCATTTCCTGGACTGATCCTTCTGTAAGTTTTAAACATGGCTCTTTTTAAATGTGAAACGTGCACAAAAACTGAGGTGTAAACCCTACTGAATTCAGCGGCACTTACATCTAATTAATTGTCATGGGCCTGAACTTCACTGTTCTAATCCTGAGTATATTTACAAGGGAAGTCCCACTGAATTCAGCAGAATTTACTCCAGAGCACAAAGCACACTTTAAATAGTACTGAGCTGTTTATCATCTTTATTTATGGGCCTCCGTTCAAGTGGTCTCCAAAGTGTCCAACAATATAAATTCAATGAAAAAGTATAGGACATTAAAGCAATAAAATATACAACATTGTGCAGTTACAAGAAAAGCAATATAAGGTAAAGACATTTCTTCTAAAACCCATTACACCTTAGTAATTTTACAAACTGCAACATTAACAAGAAAGCCGATTGACATTTCATTATTCACATCTCCACTCTAAAATAATTTTCTTGTGTGGGACCATTGCATTTGCAGAATATCCAGTAGGAAACGTCTTTCCAATGTAAAATTAGAGTTACCATACTATACAATATAACAACTCTGAATCATTTAGGTTCGATCCTGCCATTTTTATGAGAAGAAATTATAACAGATGCATGGTGCAAGGGGGATGATCAAGATCAATCTCAGCCTATGTTAAGTAGACTACTGTACCAATCAATTTCCATGTTTATCTTAACTTGCACTAGCCACATGACCCCTTGAGTTTTGTGTTTGATTGATGCAATACTTAAACCACACTCACAACCTACCTGGCAGCATTTAACAAGAAGATTCAGCTTCTCTGTCACCTAGCCAGGGGGAAAGCACTTCTGTTTACAGTACTTCACTGCTTTGT
The DNA here is from genome assembly GCF_001447785.1 of Gekko japonicus. NCBI lineage: Eukaryota > Metazoa > Chordata > Lepidosauria > Squamata > Gekkonidae > Gekko > Gekko japonicus. Next base: position 113,627 of record NW_015169244.1, on the reverse strand, counting down.
GACTTGGAGTGTTGGGTCCTTTCAAAGTAGCCTTTAGCGATAGAAATTCACTGACTTCAAGAGAGGCATTTAGTGAGGATAAATCAATAAGTATGGTTCGCTGTTGCTCCTACAGTCTGCACTATTCTCTCCTACTGTTCCTGGGCATCAGATGTAAGTTCTTCTTTTCTCTTTCCACTGCAAAGCTGGCCTGCGCTAGGAAATGCAAATTGAGTTAACAATGTAGAGTCTAATGAAAATTACATTGTAATGTTTAAAACTCTCCGTTTCCACTATTAGGATACACTGTGATCAGAATAGCTTCCTACAGACCACTATAAAGAAACTAATCGTTTGCTTTCTTATTTTTTCCCTAAACTGGGAATGTTCAGAACTGATGTTTACGTGGTGTCCAGGTTTGCTTCTCTTCCTCTGGTTTGCAATTTCCCAATCCCTTTTCTGCTATATTAGATGACTTGTTTGAACGACCTTTCTTTTGGGAGTTATTAGAGAAGTCCATTTCAAACATTATATTTCACGCTGGAGATGCTTTAAGCACATCCCTAGAATATAAAGCATGAATGAAAGAAACACACATTTGTGTTATTCAGTGTGAGGATGTGGGTCGGATATTTGGAAGTTCGAGGCCTACCACCTGCTTGTATGGCCCTTGCTCTTCCTGGCTACTTAAATCTGCTGTTGTTTTGGGCTGTCTTGTGCAGTCTTTTTTGTTTGTTTGTTTGTTTGTTTTGAATAACTTTTATTGAATATCAAACAATACATATGCAACAGGAGGATTCAGGCAATGTTCCTCATACAATATAACATAGGGTAATACATATATAGATTAGCAGAAGCACAATAACAGTATAAAACATGGTAACAGTGACAACAATAAAAACCAGATCAATGTCAAATGTCACAAAGGCAATGTCATGTTGTTCGAACTGAATGTAACACCAACTCAAGGCTCAGTGGATAGCTAGTAACGACATGCAATTGTCCTTGTCTTGTGCCGTCTTTAAAGGGATAAGAACAGACAACACTGCGGTGGCGGTCACACATGCAAGATAAAGCAGGGGGGAAGCAAGGCTATTTGCTCTGTAGGAACTTGACCCACAGTTGCGTGATCACACAGTCCTTGGAAGCCAGGTCCAGAGGCCAGGTCTACCAATATAGTGGAAAGGGGTGGGTAGACCAGTTCTCTGGAGGACAGGTCTACCAATATAGTGGAAAAGAGGTGTGTAGATCTTTTCTCTGGAGGACAGATCTACATATATAGTGGACAAGGGTGGATAGAATTGTTCTCCGGAGGCCTGATCTACCCCCACAAGGGATAACGTTTTGTGTTATGAAATTTGGCTTGATTCTGTTTTCTCTTATAATGTTTAAATTATTCTTAAAATATAGTTTAAAATAATTCATTCTGAGATTTTTACAAGGTTATGGAAACAATCTTTTAAAAATAATCGAAGCAATAGTCAAATGTAGACTTGCTCACAACTTTAATGCTACTAGCTTTTTTTGCTCATGAGGTAGAATTTTTTTGCTCACAACACTGTGGAGCTTAGAGAGAACACTGCTCCCAACCCACTTGGTCACTCCAACCAATGATTGGCTTGTTTGGGAGTAGTGCTTCATTCTTAGATGCTTCAGGGTGAACAGCTCTACCTATACTCTACTAATCCACACTATTCCTGACATCCCTAATTATAGCCTAACCAGTTGCAAGGACAAGGACTAATTATGGTTTCTCCAAAACCCACAAACAATATGCAGCAGGCAGAAAGCTATATGTGATCCATGCCAATTTGAGGGCAGGCCCAAAAATTCCAGCTCAGCCCCCATAATGTTATTAGCTAATCTCCCATTATTTAAGAGGGAAAGGTGGATAGCCCAGTTTTCAGCAAATGCTCGCAAATAGGAAAACCTATCTTATAAAGGTGCTCATTGATTCTTTCCATTGGCTGGATTGCCCAAAATGGGCAACTCAGCAGGCTCAGCCTTGGTCCAAAAGGTGCCTTGTGCTTTCATTCAAAAATAAGGATGGCACAATTGGTGTCCCAAATTGTTTGAACATAGAATGAGCTTCTTTAAACTATGAATACTAATCATTTAAGACAGAAAGCAAGTGCAGGTCACATGTGTACCTCTTCAAAGTCTTGTTTCTTCCTAGTTCCCATTACAGTTTTGACTTGAAATGCTGCATTTCTATTTATAGTTGCTTTGAAAGAAATAACTATTTCCTTAAAGAACCTAAGATATTCAGGGAGACAGTGTTCACATCCTTTTATTTTATCTTAGGGGCTTGCTGTTTGTTTTGATTTTTTTTGTTTTAGTATTTGCTATTCCCAGAGACAAAATAAAATCCGTTATATAGAACAACTTCCTGTGGCTTTTTAAGGCAATTTAAGCACAAAAAAATGGGATGAGACACAGGCCAGGCCTTCAATCATACTTCATCAGGCCTGTGCATCTTCTCCGAAGGATACTGTTTCCCACAGGAAATAGTAGAATTTGCTTTATTTTACAATTTATGTCTTGCCACTTGAATTACATTTGGCACAGCTACTTCATATCTGCTTAAGAGACAAGTGCTCATATTTCTTGTCTAATTGTGATATAAGATATATTTTTACTGTTGATGAAGATAAAGAGCAGCTTCATATAAAATTATGCCATTACTAGTAATAAGGCCTGTTGTGGAGATAAATACAACGAGCTCTAGAAAGAGGCTCTGGGAGAGAGCCCCAGCCTTGAGCACTCAGTGTCAGTTTGCTGTGGTGACCTCACAGAGTCAACCATTTTCTCCTGAAGAACTGATCGCTGCTACCTGAAGAGCAGTTGTAATTCTGAGTGATCTCCAGCCCTCCCCTGGAAATTGGCAACAATGGTTTCCCAGGAGGAAATTGCTGGTTTGGAGGGTGCAGTCTATGGCATTGTACCTGTCTGAGGTCCCACCCTTCCTCTAACCTCATCCTCTCCGGGCACCACCCCACAAATCCAGGAATTTTACAACCTGGAGTTGGCAACACTATCTCCCCCCAAGCCAACCATCAACATACCTTTATCTGCCCCTCTGATTTCAGCTTTCTATCTCCTCCCCTCCCTTCTAGACAGCAGTTGTAATTCTGAGTGATCTCCAGCCCTCCCCTGGAGATTGGCAACAATGGTTCCCCAGGAGGAAATTGCTGGTTTGGAGGGTGCAGTCTATGGCATTGTACCTGTCTGAGGTCCCACCCCTCCTCAAACCTCACCCTCTCCAGGTTCCATCCCTCAAATCTCCACAAATTTCCCAACCTGGAGTTGGCAACACTATCTCCCCCCAAGCCAACCATCAACATACCTTTATCTGCCCCTCTGATTTCAGCTTTCTATCTCCTCCCCTCCCTTCTAGACAGCAGTTGTAATTCTGAGTGATCTCCAGCCCACACCTGGAGATTGGCAACAATGGTTCCCAGGAGGGAATGGCTGGTTTGTGGGGTGAAGTCTATGGCATTGTACCTGTCTGAAGTACCACCCCTCCTCAAACCCCACAATCTTCAGGCTCCACCCCTCAAGTCTCCAGGAATTTTCCAACCTGGAGTTGACATCTCAATCTCCTTCCCAGCCAAGCATCAGCCTGCCATTATCTGCCCCTCACCCTTCAGCTTTCTGTCTCCCCCTCTCACCTGCAGCCTCTGCCATGCTCTGAAACCCTGACTGCTACATCAGATTGGCTGTCATGGGGGGGACATCTCAGCAGAGTATAAGGACACAGAGTTCATCATTTTCTCCAGGGGAGCTGATCTCTGCCATCTGGAGAGCAGTTGTAATTCTGAGTAATCTCCAGTCCTCACCTGGAGATTGGCAAAAATGGTTCCCCAGGAGAAAAAGTGCAGTTTTTCTCTGCAATGGGGACCAAAGCAGCTTACATCATTCTCCTTTCCACTTTTTGACTTGCACAACAACCCTGTGAGGTAGGTTAGGCTGAAAGTCTGTGACTGGTCCAAAATCACCCACTCAGCTTCCACAGCAAGAACCTGAGTCTAGCAGACCCTGCTCTGAAGCATTGACTTCTATGCCCAGGGTAGCCAACCTTCAGGTGGAGCCTGAAAATCGCCGGGTATCACAACTGAACTCCAGACAACAGATCTCCCCCCCCCCCGGAGAAAATAACTGCTTTAGAGGGTGGGCTTCATGGCATTGTGTTCAGCTGAGGTCTTTCCCCTCCACAAACTCTGGCTTCCTTAGACTGGCTTCCTTAGACACAGAATATCCAGGAATTTCCCAACCTGGAGCTGGCAACCCTAGTCAGGACTGGCCCCAATGAGTTCCTCACAAAGGCCTGGGAAGGGTTTCCTTCCTTTGTCTTTTTACTGACAGAACCAAGCTTGGTTACCTACCAACAGCCACTGAGGGCAAAGTTAGTCCCACAGAGGAGCCAAGCAGGAGAAGTGTCTTTATCAGGAGAGACAGCTGTTTGCCTGTTATTCTGACAGGGAACAGTGGCTGAAGTGAGAGTGGGCGGGGAAGACGAGCAGACCCAGCCCCCAGCCAATGGCACGCAAGTCCTCTTGAGTGGCGGCTGATGGGCCAATGGCTGATGGAGTGCATTGGAACAGCCAATGGGAGAGCTGTAAGCGGCCAATATGCTAAGAGGGTTATTATATAGAGATATTTGGCAAAATCCCATAATCAAGCTGAAAATTGTAACTGACAGTTTCCTACCACTCCTTTTTGGCTCAGACTGTCTTGGGTGTCTGTCAGAATGAGTTGTTACTACATGCATTAGTATTTATTATGTCAGAAGTGAAATCTTGTAAAAAAACACGGGCCATTTTTAAAATCAGTTTGGCATTCAGTAGATTTTTCACTCCCTAAGGAAATCTTTTACACTTTTATATCCTCTTTATATTTGCTAGAGCTTGTTTTGCTTCTTTGCCAGCTTTGGAAAGGTACAAATATCAACCCTAGGGAGCTGCATTGATTCCTGAGGGAGCTGCAATGCAGGTACAAATCTTTCAAAGATACAAACTGGCGACTGGATTAAGAAGTCTCGACTGTGTTATTTTGCCTGCTTAAAATCTGCTGTTCTGTTGGAGAATGAACTTGATAGTTTGCTTTATGGACTATGTTTATTGCTACACACAATGGACTGTGCACACACACACATGGCTCAGAGATCTGTACACTTTAAATCACCTCTGTGATACTACACATAGAAGGTGCCTGCACAAGCCTTACACGTAAATAAGGTTTCAGTTACACAGTTACCAGCCTGGTGAAGAAGCACACCCCTCCATTATTGTGAGCAGTAAGAAACAACAACTTGAGAAGAGACAGCTCCCATTGCAGAAATAGCTGTAGTCACGTACTACCCATCACTGCTTTGTTCCTGCATTGGTATTTTCTGCCAAATGGACATTTGGTTCACAATGAGAATGGCCAGCTTCATCAACACTACAATGAAGCATCCTGATGCCAAGGTTTTCACACCTGCCCAGATCCCCTTCTTTGAGTAAGGTTTTAGATTACAATATTGGCCACTTCTTATAGGTAACCTCCCACTCCTATAGGTAACCAGTAGGATTGTTTTTGGGATGGACTAACAGGTAGGTGGGTCCACAGGTTGGAACAGTTACCACCCATCTAATGGATCCCCAATAAAAGGTAAGGACCATTCACCTGGCCCTTCCTAGCTAACATCCCCCGCAACAACCCCTGCCTGCTTTTTACTCCTCTTGAGTCCCACTTGCTATCCCCAAACCCTTGCCTCTCCTTTGATCTCTTGATCTGCAGTCAAGAGACCCACACATTCTGGCTGGTCCTGGTCGTGTGTGAACTCCCTTTAGTTTACATTTCTTCCCATCCATTCTTCATTGGAACAACCAAAGCTGCGAGACAGATAAGTATTGCCCATCATCACCCCCACCTGCTAATGCAAATGTGCTTATTTTTATACTGTAATTCTAAGGAACTTGATTGAATGTGTGAGTGCATCAGTATTGTTTGTATGAGATTTATATTCTTAAGTAAAAGACATTTATTCTAACAACAACAGCCTCGTTATCCTTCTCTGGTAACCCTTGGTGGGAGCAGGACCTTGGTATAGTTGGCAAGGACCCATTTATAAATTGCCAGTTGCTATAAATAAAGCAATTTGGCTAACAGTTCTAT
>NW_015169244.1:64690-107313 GCF_001447785.1 Gekko japonicus | reverse complement strand
CCAGGCTAGCCCAATCGCATCAGTTCTCAGAAGATAAGTAGGGTCACCCCAGTCAGTATTTGGATGGGGGATCACCAAGATTACCAGGGTTGTGACATGGAGGCAGGCAATGGCAACCACCTCTGAATGTCTCTTGCCTTGAAAACCCTATGGGGTCACCATCAGTGTTCCCTCTAAGCTGAGTTGGTGTGAGCTAGCTCACAGTTTTTTTAGCCTCTAGCGCATAGATTTTTATCTGAGCTCAGGAAGGGATGGCTCCAGAGCAAACTAACTGATGCAGTAGCAAAATCATACACTCACGACTTGAATGCCAGCTGCTCACAAAGTAGAATTCTTGCCCACAAGACTCCACAGCTTAGAGGGAACATTGGTCACGATAAATCAGCTTTGACTTGACAGCAGATGGTGAAACAACAATATATGGCATAAAAATGAAGAGATTTGTTTAGTACATCAAACAAAGTTTGAGTCCAGTGGCACCTTTAAGACCAACAAAGTTTAATTCTGGGCATGAGCTTTCATGTGCTCACACACCTCATCAGATACACTGAAACAGTGTTTTCTTCTTCAAGCCTTACATATAGGTTGGGGGGTCTAAGGAACTTGATTGAATGTGTGAGTGCATCAGTATTGTTTGTATGAGATTTATATTCTTAAGTAAAAGACATTTATTCTAACAACAACAGCAAAATGGCAGCAAAATAGCATACAAATACAAGAGTTAACATACAGATGTGAGAACTAAGTCTGAGTCCAGTGGCACCTTTAAGACCAACAAAGTTCAATTCTGGGTATAAGCGAGAACTGACAGACTTAGTATGTGTAGATGCACACTTCCTCAGAAAACTGAAACAAAATTTCTCATGTATTACCTATATGTAAAGCTTGAAGAAAACTGTTTCAATGTATCTGATGAAGTGTGTGTGCACACAGAAGCTTATACCCAGAATTAAACTTTGTTTGTCTTAAAGGTGCAGCTGAACTCAAACTTTGTTCTATTGCTTTAGACGAACACGGCTAAGCACCTGAATCTTGTCTAGTACATGCAAACAATTTATGGATCCAGACTGAAGGCCCATAATGAAGCATCCCTGCTCTAGCTAAGCAGATCTCTGTGTGGTCTATGCCTGGATGGGAAATCTTTGGGCACCCTGTATAAACCACCTTAAGTTTATATAGAAGTGCTTACACCTGGTAATTCTCTTTCCAGAAAGCAGGTACTTGTGGTGCTGTTTATCGTAACATAAATTCTGTTTATTCAGGAAACAAACAGGCAGCCTCAAAACAGTACAACTCAGTGACCAGATAATTAGTGAAAAAATAAAAGAAAGAAGTGTGCATGTTAGAATGTGCATCCTGTAATTATCCAGCTAGTTAAAATTTTCGTAACATTTTACTACATCCCTCCCTCTTCAGTTAAGTGCCTGGTCTTTCAAGTGTCTGCGTGCATTTCATTTGCACACTGGATTAAAAAATCTTTGATATAAACAGAGAGCTCCTGTGATGACACCCCTTCACCAAACCTAGGGACTTAAATTTCATACCCTACAAATTTTTTTTACATACCTTTATTTATTTATTTTAATAATTGAGCCTTTGGGGAACAGTCTCTTAGTCCTTAATGAGCACAATGCCTGGAGTCAGTTTAGTGTAGTGGTTAAGTGCACGGACTCTAATCTGGGAGAACCGGGTTTGATTCCCCACTCCTCCACTTGCACCTGCTGGATGACCTTGGGCAAGTTGTAGTTCTGGCACAGCTGTTCTTGAAAAAGAGCAGTTTCTGTCAAGAGCTCTCTGAGCCCCACCCACCTCACGGGGTGTCTGTTGTGGGGTCTGGAGGGGAAGGGAAAGGAGTTTGTAAGCCGCTCTGAGACTCCTTTGGGTAGTGAAGGGTGGGGTATGAATCTAATCTCTTCTTCTCCTTCTCACCCTGCATTAACTTGGCCTATAATGAGTGGATTATAGCCTTGAAAGAACCACACAGTAGGTCTGATGAAAACAACTCAGAAATAGGTTTATTTCACTAGTATGCATGGCTTAGTTGTTTCTTTGTTTTCCTTTTCAGCAGCCCTCTCAGTATTACCGTAACAATATCACTTGAAAGCTGGGAGCCAGAAAAAGTGTAACAATACAAAGCAGGTTTCCTGTCTGATTGATTCAACCATATAACTGAAGGGTTTTTAATTGTTAACTGTCTTTGGCAAGAATAGGGACGTGCATTACAATTCTTGAGGTGAAGATATACATGGAACATGCATCGATAGCCAGAGTAGTGTACTCGTTGCAGTGTTGAACTAGGACATGGGAGACCCAGGTTTGAATCTCTGCTCTGCCATGGAAACATCCTGCTGATTACAAGGGGAAACTCTCCAACAGAAGAGTCTAGAGACTTCATGTTTTAAAGTAAAATTGGGGCTACAGTTATCATTCATGGCAATAAGTTATTAGAATCTTATATCACAAAAGCACAACTGTGATACTGATTTTTTTAAAAAAATCTTTAAAAGCCTTCTGGTGACATGGCAGAAAAATGGTGGCTATGGCTTCAGGAAATGCTGATTGCACTGTACTGCACTGCTACAGAAGGAATACAGTGAAACAGCCTATCAGACAGCCATGAACAGATCAATGAACATTTGAACCAATCACCCCCAAAATCGGCTCCCTGTTCGTGACCTGCAAACAGGATGTAAGTCAAAACAGTGGGTGTTCAAGCATCCCTGGTTACTATTGATCTCCAGATCATTACTTAAATTGTAAGAAGAAAATAAGTGATAGAGAAACGAAGTTTGATAAACTCAGAATCATATATATGAAACCTCATTCTCTTAATACATATATGGCACCATTGAAATTAATTGCCCTCTTCATCTTTGCACATAATTTACCAGTTCTCATGTTTAACAGCTTAATGGATTTGTAAATACCAAAGTGTTGGGAAAATGAAGGGAAATAGCAATCAGTACTGTGTTCCGCCACCCAAGGCTCCCACAGCAAGCTGAAGTTGGTACTCTCAGTCTCTGCTTAGAATGTACACCCTGCTGGAAGCTGCTTACTGGGCCCATATCAGGAGAAGCAAGGTTCCTAAGAAACATGTGATATCTTGAGTGCAGTCACACGTGCCAGATAATGTGTGTGGGGGGAGTGAGGCTATTTGCTCTGTAGTACTTTGACCCACCACTGCGTTATCAGATGCAATGGCGGGTGAATCGGGTTTTCTACTTCACCACGTGTTTCTGGTGTGCCTCAACGAGGGATCACTGATGTAATGGGAGCACGCTGGAGCAATCACATGGGGAAGTCTGTCTGCGGCCTGTCACAAACCCGTTTGATACTGCATTTTCCCCGGTGTTCTTTAACTCCTCTTCTTCGGCAGAGCAAACTGGGTTGCTGACAGGTGGGGGATGCTTGCCAGATGTTCCAGTGTGATTGCACCCATAAAATCGCCCAGCATTTGTGCCTATCGTGAGGCTAATTTTGTGTGTGACTAGAACCCTTGTATCCTTCCCTGTGGCCCCCCAAAAGTAGGACAATAATCTACCTTCTAGAACTATCCAAGAATCTGCCTTAGATTGCAGACCTTTCTGGATAGCTGATCACAAGCAGCCATAACATAGGTAGCCCAGGCTAGCCTGATCTTGTCAGATATTGGAAGCTAAGCAGAGTCAGCCCTCTCTAGTACTTGGATGGGAGACCTCTGAGGAATACCATGGCTGTGATGCAGAGGCAAGCAATGGCAAACCACTGCTGAACGTCTCTTGCCCTGAAAACCCCATGTAGTCACCACAAGTCAGCTGTGACTTTATGGCCCTTTCTACCGCCAATCATAAGCAAAGCCAGGGCCACTACCCATCACTGGCTGCCAATAGCTTTCCGGATCCACTTCAAGGTGCTGGTTTTGACCTTTAAAGCCCTATATGGTCAGGGACCTGTCTACCTGAGGGACCACCTCTCCCCGTATGTTCCCCAGAGAGCACTGAGATCTGGGATGCAACATCGCCTGACCCTTCCTGGCCCTAAAGAGGCCAGGTTGACAACAACTAGGTCTAGAGCATTTTCGCTAGCTGCACCAGCATATTGGAACGAGCTCCCCAGTGAGATCCAGGCCCTGTGAGTTCTCCAGCAATTTCGCAGGGCCGTGAAGACGGAGCTTTTCTGCCGAGCATACCAGTGAGAGCGATGGTGTGCCAGCCAAGCCTGTCGACCTCCTAAGACATGTATTTTGTATAAGTTGAGGTCCAGTCGTAATGATTTACCGAACCGCTTTTACTTATATTTATTGTACTTGTGTAAGTTGTTTTATGGATTAATGTTTTACCTATATTGGTTTTATTAATGTTGTGAGCCGCCCTGAGCCACTTCGGCGGAAGGGCGGGATAAAAGTTGAATAAATAAATAAATACATTTCTTGGCCTTTGTTTACAGACTTCAGTTCTACTATTCAGCAGATCCAATCGTTCCACCTTCCACATTGCCTCACCAGGGAACCATCTTCCCTTCTGCTTCTTCATGACCTTTTTTGGACAATTCATCATCTGCCAATAAGAGCCAGCATTCTAACTCTGAACCAACAGGAACTAGGTTCCTATCATTTCTCAAATCACAGAGAATCCAAACATTTCCCAATCACAGGCAGAATTCTGGAAATTCGACCCTATCACAGAAAGTATCAAAAACATTGCTTAAAGAACTTGTCCCCAATGATAAATGCCCCAGAAAAATAGAATAAAAGTGGCATCCTGGCATGAGCAAATTGTGTTCACTTCTCCATTCCAGACTATTCTGCCACTACAGAACAAGGCTTAGTATTGTAAAGGTTCAATTTGCTTCCCAAAGATTGTTCTTCCATCACTGAGATTACTGGACAGATATTCTCTCTTTTCAGCTGGACTTGCTACTTCAGACTTCTCCAACCACATAGGACCTCTGGAACAGGCAACATGCAGCCTTCTGCTCTATCTCTTTAATCTTCTTGCACCTCTCCCCTACTCCTAGTCATTCTTCAAATTTATCCCTTCCTTCCGCACTCTATGACTTCCATCTCTTCCCCTCTCTCTGGGGACACTATAAGCTGAAAACAAACACACATAATAGGTTCTGATTTAGGATTAATCCAAGGGAGGATACCCATCTAGTATAACTATGATGGCTTCCACTAGGGATCATCTGGTTTACTTGCTTTCCACAAATGCTGGTGTGGTTTATATCTCTATGACTTCCATCTCTTCCCCTCTCTCTGGGGACACTATAAGCTGAAAACAAACACACATAGTAGTTTCTGATTTAGGATTAATCCAAGGGAGGATACCCATCTAGCATAACTGAGATGGCTTCCACTAGGGATCATCTGATTTACTTGCTTTCCATAAATGCTGGTGTGGTTTATAAGTCACCTAGCTACTTGCAAGTTAGTAATTCCCCAAACTTAGTATTTTACATTAGTCTTTCAATCTGTTTTCCTGCTTTACCTTCTTTATATGCTCTGAAAAGAAAAGTTTTAGCAATTATTGCTGTTTTGGAAACCTAGGATTGACCACCCACCTTTAATTGGATAAATCTTTGAAGTTTGTATTTCACGATTTCCCACAAAGAAGCTGGTGTGAAACAGGCGTTATAGCTGGCCTCGCATTATAGCTGGCCTCTAGGAGTCATATTTGTGAGCTTGGAGTCATGATTGTGAGATTTGTGGAAGCACAGAATGGAAGATAAGTTGGCTGACAACCTCTGTCGCTTCCAGTTTTCAAGGTCAAATCATAGCAAGGACACTTTACAGTTGGAATACATGGAGTTTACCCGTTGAATGAATGAATGAATGTGACTGCATTAGCAGTTTATAAGGGACACTAAAAGATTGTTGAATTTTTGGTATATAGAAATTAATACCCCACCTTCCTGAGTAGATTTAAATTACCTGCCTACCATTTTTCTTCTCAGATGAACACAGAGAATACTCCATCTTTCTGTGTTATACCTCTGAGGATGCCAGTCACAGCTGCTGGTGAAATGTCAGGACCTACAATGCCAAGACTATGGCCATACAGTCCAGAAAATCTACAACTAATTTTTGACTGTTTAGAAGACATATAATCGTATCTCCTGCTTCATCCAAACAAATGTATTTCTTTATATTTAATTGATATGACTTCAACTTGTACTCCTATTTTCCATTAGAAAAGTCTCAAACATAAGTAGGTCCTTCCTTTTTAAAAGTGAGCAGCCAATACAATTGCCTTGTAATTTAGATCTTAATTAATTGTAGAAGTTTTAAGTAATAATTGCAACACACTGAAGCATGGGAACATCGCCGAACTGGTCATTGTACAACCAAGGGTAGTGAGACAAATGGCAACATAAAATATAAATGGCTTGCAGTAGAAGATAGTATTACATTATATTCTTCAAAAATCATAGCAGATCTGTTTCAATCTGTTTCAACAATCACAGGTGGGACTGTCATTTTTAATAAAAACATAAGAGAAGCCAATGTTGGATCAGGCCAATGGGCCATCCAGTCCAACACTCAGTCACACAGTGGCCAAAAATACCAAGTGCCATCAGGAGGTCCAGCAGTGGGGCCAGGATACTAGAAGTTCTCCCACTGTCTCCCCCCCCACAAGCACCAAGAATACAGTGCATCACTTGCCCCAGACTGAGAGTTCCTATCTATACCTTGTGGCTAATAGCCACTGATGGACCTCTGCTCCATATGTTTATCCAATTCCCTCTTGAAGCCATCCATGCGTGTAGTCGCCATCACCTCCTGCAGCAGTGAATTCCATGTGTTAATCCATGTGTTAACATGGGCAAACGTTTTCAAAACAAAGCACAGCTCAGAGTTCCAAGCACTTAAATCGCAATTATTTCAGCTTGGGGGCTGCTGTAATTTTCATAGTACAGTTGATCAATATTGAAACTCACCTACTTCATAATGCCTGTTTTATGTTGACTCCAAACATGCACTTGACTGCTTATAAAGAGCATTTTGGGTCGTTCTAGCAACTGTGTGCTGGCAGAATTCAGCACAGCCTCTCATCGAGTCGCTTCTGTTGACATATATTCACAATTCCTGGTTAGTTTGGGTTATGTATATCCCAGAGACATCAAGGGGCAAGTTATGCATTATTTCATGCAAATTGTGTTAGCATTTATACATTACTTTTGTACCTGCAGCATTCATCAGTCAGTAGCATTCATCAAGCTGTTATATGTTCAGAACTGACAAGATGAGACAGTACTTCCTTGATGGCAGTGCAAGAGTGTGTAAGTCCATGCAATACAAATGATCATGCTTATCTTTGGGAGTCAAACAGGGGAGCAAGTCGACAAAATGAGCAATGCTCCCACCTCCTACTCCAATAGGGTTGAGACAAACAAGGAAAAGATTGCCTTTACAGGTCATTTTCCCATCTGGTGGATTGGGTAAATGACTGGGGATGGGTACAATCATGGCAAAATATTTGAGATCTAGATCCAATGATTCCAAGTGAGATGAGCAAAATGGGCAAAGGCAAAGAGGCAAGCCACACAGCAAGATTTATTTCTAGTGTAATAATTCTTTCAAGACAATGATGGTGCTAGAGGGATGGTGCTAAGGAATGGTGCTAGAAAGTGGTGTGAGAACATGCATGTGCAGAGCATTTTCAATCCATTTTTGAATGTTGAAAAAGAACAGTTTGTTGATGGTTCCAAGTGGAGGGGTGACCAAGCATCCTTGCTATATAAGGGTGCTTTTGTACAATTGTAAGGGACAGATAATTTCATGATAATCATTTCTATCCACGAATTAACTGTAGTCACTACCACTGAGTTTCCATCTTTCATTAAAGGCACTGCAGGTTCTGTGCAGATGAGCACCATCATAACTTTTGGCTCTTTTGTACCAGCGAATCTGACAAGGATCTGGGAAGTTTATTTGGGAAATTACCTCTCCCTGCATTCATGCAGTGATGCTGCCCTGAAAGTTTCAATTGATTTTCTGTCAGGAAGGTTTTATTCTCTCAGTCCAAAGTACTATTCTTCATCCTGGCACTTGAAAACAGGGTGACGGGAGATTTCCCCCCCCTCAACGCAAATTCAATGGGTTTAAAGAAGCATCAGAAGTACCTGTGAATTATGGAGCAGAAAGATACACTCTGAGGATCTTAAAAGTCTTCAGGCTCTTTCCTTCAAATGCACCTGCAGCTCTTTATGTGGCAATATCTAAGCCAAAAACATCACTTCATTAACAGAAAATAATATATAGAATGTGAATCAAGGATGTTTTTCATCTTTTATATTTGCCTTCAAATCTATCAAGAGTAGAAAGACATTTGAGATTTACTGGTGAATTCAAAGTCCAATTTCTTTCCCTTAAACCATGGTTGATTACACCCTTAGATTTTCAAAGAAATCTAAGTGTCAGACTAGGTGCAACTGTGAGAGATCTATGTCCGGGGCTCCAAAAGTTGTGGGTTTTTTATTGTTTAAAAATTGCCACAGAGGAGTTTATCTGAATAAGAGTCATGTTGCAGGAATGGAAGGTTAATCTTTTCCTCCTGCATCACTCTCCCAATTCCAATGCCCCGACCCAACTGTTGTCTGAATCACAGGAAAAACATAAAGGTAATATACAGTATTTATTTCTCCCCAAACTAGCATCTCCAGATTGTGTCTATGAATTTCAAAAATAGCTTGGGAGGGGGGGAAAGGGTTACACCTAGGGATGTATAGCTTAAAAAAAAAATCAGTGTTCTTCTGATCTGGGTATCAGGGAGCTGAAAAATATCAGTATTCCCAGTTTTCCAGGTTCCAAATACTGGTTTGGTATTTGGATCCAGTTTGGTGGTGGTGGTGGGGATTCTGATATTGTCTCCATTATTCCCATGGGGAATATTGCTGGAGGGCTAGAGGGTCTGGATGTTTTTGTTTTACCAAATTGCACAAACACTGCAGCAGAGCTGCTAGTGTCTGTCCTTTAAATAACCCTGAAATTTCAAGTGAATTGGACTAAGAGGCTCAGTTCTATGGGCCCCTGAACAAGGTACCCCCAACCATCTTCCATTATTTGCTGCTGGTGGGATTCCATGCTTTCTCCAGGCCAAAAAATAGCCAGAGTCACAAGACCAAGCAAACCAACCTCCTGCCAAAAGCATATCAAAGCAGACAGAACCAACAAGTCTAAAGAACCAATGGAGAACCAGGGAATCTCAGAAGAACCTCTGGACAATGTGGCAAGCCTAAAACAACAAATGTGCAACCTGAGAATCCAACCCAATGTCAAACCAGAGATATGTTCAAGTGAAACCAAATAGGAACACTGTTGCAAGTTCTAACAAATGTAAAATCAAAGAATCTATGCCAATAGTAAACCTGGGAATCAAAGGCAATGTCAAACTTGAGTATCCACTGCAAACATGATACAAACCAACTTGCACAAATAATACAATGCGGCAAGATGAACAGAACCAATGTAAAAGGACAGACTCAAAGTGAAATCAACATGGCAAGCCAATACCAAGGCTAGGAGGACACAAACAATAGAGAGGGCAAGACAAAACAGTCCTGAGATCCTTCAAATGCTAGTTTCTGGTATTCATGGCTAATCCTGAATAGTTCCAGGATTTTTCAGGACTCATTTCCCAGTATCCCAGAAAATCCTGGATACCATCCAAAAACCCAAATATACCTGAAAAATACTGATAAGGTATTTTTCAGATATGGACTAGATATATCCAAATGCACATCCCTAGTTACACCTCTTCCCCTGTAAATTATCCTGTTCTAGATTGCCAACCACTCACATTTAGCACTTATAAAAATAATTAGCACTACAGAAACCCTCTCTTTAATCAGATGCTTCTTAGAAAGTGTGCATTGGAGGGCCATCTTAATTTAGATTTTGAGAGTTGTGACATCATAAATGATTTAAACCAAAGCACAATTAAGATTAAATACTTGGACTGAAGTCAGTTTTAGCTTTATTGGCTTCAGTCAGGTTAAATGATTGTGAGACATCTTTGTTAAAGTAGCATACTTATATTCTGTAACTTTGCTACAGCAGTTCTGGATGGTGATGCCCCTGCAGGAGGTTTTCTATTTTCTTCTATGAATAAAGAAACATTCTACACATCCATTGGAGAATCATCCTTATTCACAGCTTTTTCTTTTATCCAAGAGAACAGGATTCCCTTATGAACGGGAATCTTTTGAATTGTGTCAAATGAGAATACATTGAGTTCAAAGTCAAGATTTTTTACTTTGAACAAGCTGTAATCAGTCAAGTCCTGGATCATCCTGCCTGGTAATATATACACACACACACACTCACACACACATACATATATTAATACATGATCAAAGGTATGCTTTTACTGTTTATGCTAGCCATGCAACAGACATATGAGAAATTTTATGTAATAAGTCTACATTACCATTTCTAAAGTAGCATGTTCTTTGCTATTCTCTGTTATCATGGAAATCCAAATGCCTAAAACAAAATGCATTTTCTTGTTGATGCAACATGAAGTATTTTCCCATAGAAATAAGTTTCTGATGGTTTGGGATTAATGTCTGAAATATGAATATTACATGCAATATTGCAAGCCTTGTGATGGATTTGCTGATACACTGCACTCAGCTTTTCCTGTAGATGTATAATGTAGAGGAATCAAAATCTTTAGGGATATAGTGTAAAACAGGTCCAGTAAGTTTTCTTTTTGATAATGACTATACTGTGGTAAATTCCATTTCAAAATATATTGAATGATGCATAGTGGTATTGTACATTATGTTTGGATCCTAAACAATGTTTGATGTAATAATATGGCAGACATCAAATAGTGAAGGAGTAAGATACCAGCATGAGATTAACTTAAAAGAGTGCAAATGTACGTCTATGAATTTGGAATGGAATGGAGTTGTTTTCCATATATTGGTCCAGGTGTCATCCGAGAGAGTTCGGCCATAAACCTTATTCCAAAAAGATTGATATGTTAGGGGATTCTGTAAATCTCTATCTAAAATTGTTCTATAGATTGCTGAGATGAGGCCTTTTGTTGATTGTTGAGCGGCTTGAATAATATTTTCTAGACCCGTTAGGGGTTGCTTTAGGATGTTTAGAAGGTTAATAGAAGAACTGAGATGGGATATCTGGAAATATTGCATCCAGGGGATAGATGCCCCATTTTGAGAGCAACAGACCTTTAAAGTCAAGATCCTGGAGTATAGTAACCTGAGCCAGTTTCCATTTGTCAAAAGAAGGATTTCTACAATGGTAGAAGCCAGTATTGATTTAGAAATGACTGACATTTAGAGATGGGAGGGAGTAAGACTGTTCTATGGCTATCCCAGCAAGATAACAAAGAGTCTAAAATAGGATTGTCAGATATCTGTTTGGATTGTTCTGTAGGTTTTTGTCATATTGAATCTTGGAGATCAAAGGGAGCAGTATATTCTGAAAACAAATGAGTTCTGTCTGGAATGGAATTGTTATGTAAAAGTTTAACCACAAACGAGAGCCGAATGGCTGAATAGTAAAGGTTCAGAGCAGGGTCTTCTTTGTATAGATCTATTACCAACTCTGTGTCTTTTATAAGATTAAAAAAAGTTCAGTAGCATGTTTTGCCATTTCTTCAGAGTTTTAGCAAATAGTTGGATTGGAATATTTCAAAACAGAAAAATAAATTTAGGAAGATAAATGACCTTATAAGATGTAGGCAGTCAAATCATGAGAGTTGTAGTTTGTGCCATCTCAATAAGGTATTATGGAAACCTTTTTCTATTTCTTCATGATTGTATTTTTGATGTTTTTCAGGTCCACAGGAAAGTTAATTCTTAGGTAGGTGAGGTAGTCTTTGACCCATGTGTAAGAAGTGTTAGATTGAATGATTTGTTTCATTTGAGGATCTAAATTAACAGGGAGCAAATAAGATTTAGAAAGATTGATTTGGAGTCTGGAGATAGAGCTGTAGGTCAGAAGTGTCTGATGTAGTGCATCCGAAGAAGAGATGGGATGTGTGAGAAATAGTAACATATCATCAGCAGATAGAGGCACTTTAAGATTTTTGTTCCCTATTTGCACCCCTTGTATTGCATTGCTGTTTCTTATCATGCTAGCTAAGGGCTCTATTGCTAGAGCAAACAGTAGGGGTGATAGAGGACACCCCTTCCAAGTACCTCTTTGTAGAATTAAAGAATCTGAAGTGCATTGATTGATATTGAGAGTGGCCATAGGTTTATCATAGATGGCTAAGATGGCTGAAAGAAAATTTCTCCCAAAACCAATGTTCCTTAATACTGTTTTAAGAAAAGGGATTTCTACAGAGTCAAAGGCCTTTTCTATATGAAGAGATATAATTGCAGCTGTTTGTTTATGGATCTTACAGTGGTTAAGTACAGTGAGTGCCTTGTGTGTGCTATCAGTGATATCTCTTAATTTTATAAAACCAACTAAAACAAATGTTGCTTTAAAATAAATTCAGAAGCTGCCATTTCAGGAACATATCTGAGGAATTTTGATGGGAAATGGCAAAAGTCAAGAACAGCACATGGGCATAGGCATAAACCAGGAAAATGCAGTTCGGTTTGTGGCTCATGATGTGCCATGTTTGCAAACCACGGACTATCATGAATTTTTAGCCACCTCACAAACCTGTTCAGTTTGTGAGGTTTGTGAGGTGGTAGAATGGCTCCATGTGGTGTACTAGAGATACCAAACTTGCAGGGGATCTCCAGCTGACTCTTCACTACCAGCCTTCCAGGTTTGGTAAGGATTGAATTTACGGAGTTCAAGTTACAGCACACCAAAGAAGATGCCCCCAGGAAGCTTTCTGGGAAAATGACAGAAGTATATAGTGTATCTTCAAGTAGTCTTTATATCTACAACTCACCAATATCTTAGCAATAGGACTTGAATATTTGCCATTCTGAATCAAATTTGCTATTTCACCAAACTGGGATTGTTTAGCTCTGGGGTCCCCAACATTTCTGTGCCTCTGGGTGCATTTGGAATTCTGACACAGCTGCCCACAAAATGGCTACCCACAAAATGGCTGCCACAAAATGACAACAGACACACAGTGAAGATCCTTGTACTCTGGTGGCAGTTGCTGCCAATGCAATGTTTAAAAAGTTCCAAACACCCAATCCAATCTCCAATGGCCAGTCAGAAACCCTGCTGGGTGAAATCCCCACGTGGACCCACCAAATTTCCATGAATACTTGGCGGGCATTAGGAAAGGTGTTAGTGGGTGCTGTGGTGCCCATGGGCACCACATTGTGGACCCCTGGTTCAGCGCCTAGTTTGTTAAAGCCATGGTGAAATTGGTTTTGCATGTCTTGGCTCTAGAAGGCATCACTGATAAAAAGTTATTTACACAGGGCGTTTCTCAGTGCAATCCTAAACAGTTATACCCTTCCAAAGGTCAAACTAGACAGGTCAGACCCATGGATGCCATCACCATTTTAAAGTAATTTAAAAATGCAAAGAGTCACCAGCTGAGGTGCCATTTCCCCTCTCTCAGACACCTTTTCAAGTGTCAAGACAGCTACATGCCCCTAGCAGTTGTTTTGACACTTGAAAAGGTGTGGAGGGATGGGAGTATCTCAGCCCACCACGCTGTGGCCCCAACCAGGATAAGGCTTTCACATTAAAATGGTGGTGGCAACCAGGAGTCCAACCTGTAGACACCATCAACTCTAGTTTGGCCCTAAGTATGTTGAAGTATAGATCAGTGGCTATTAGCCACAAGGTATAGATAGGGGCTCTAGGGCAAGTGATGCTCTGTCTTCTTGGTGCTTGGGGGAGGTCAACAGTGGGAGGGCTTCTAATGTCCTGGCCCCACTGGTGGACCTCCTGATGGCACTGGTATTTCTGGCCACTGTGTGACACAGAGTGTTGGACTGGATGGGCCTTTGGCCTAATACAACATTGGCGTCTCTTATGTTCTTATGTTCTTGTTAGAAGGGTATAACTCTGCTTAGGATCTAACTGTTCATAAGATGTACTTAATTGTTGCTATTCAGTAGTCAGTTGGTTCAGGGCAAAACCACCATTCTTCATTATAAAATCACCACCAACATAGTAGGCCCAGCAAGCAAGCAGTAGGTCCAGCAGCTGCCTTTTAGCCTGAGCAGATCCACCAAGGCAGTTAACAATTAAAAGCAAAACATCAGAACACATTATAAAATCAGTTAAAACCCAAAATAAAACATGTATAAAAATACAGAAATTAAAATGTAGGGCAAGAAGGAGAACTCATTGAGGAAACACTAAACCAAACCCATCCAATCCAAAAGCCTTCATCCACGGGCGGAAGACAATGATGGAAGAAGACAGACAAATATTCTTGAAGACAGAGCTCCACAATTTTGGTGCCATGACTGAGAAGGCCTTCTCTTGGGTTGCCACCCATTTAAATTTGGAAGGCAGAAGCACCCATAGCAGGGTCTCAGAAGATGGTCATAGTGGTCAGGTTATGGGAGTTAGGTAAAGGTTTCCCTTGCTCGAAAGCCAGTCGAATCCGACTCTAGGGATGCGGTGATCATCTCCGTTTCCAAGCTGAAGAGCCAGCACTGTCCGAAGTCCTTTCCATGGTCATGTGGCCAGCATGACTAAACACTGAGGCACACGGAATGCTGTTACCTTCCCACCGTAGTGGTACCTATTTATCTATTTGCAATTTCTTGCTTTCAAACTGCTAGGCTAGCAGGAGCTGGGACCAGAGACGGGAACTCACTCCATCATGCGGCACTTGGGTCTCAAACTGCTGAACTACCGACCTTCCAGTCTGCAGTTCAGCATCTTAACCACTTGAGCCACCGTAGCAGTTAGCAGTCTTTAAATTATGCTCGCCCCAAACTATGTAAGGCTTTAAAGGTCAACACCAGCACTTTGAACTGGATCCAGAAACAAACTGGGAGGTAGTGTAATTGCCTAGAAATGCAATTATATGGTCCCTATGACTCACTCCAGTCATCATCCTGGCTGCAGCATTCTGTACCAAGTGAAGTTTCAAAATTTTTTAAGGGCAGCCCCATGTAGAGTATATTACAGCAAACTAATGCAAATGTTACCCAGGCATGTACCACAATGGATAGTAGTGTTTATAGTGATTTATATACCGCCCTCCCCACTGTATTGTCCTGTTTGTGTTCTTTGTTTTGATACTCATTTGAGCCTGGGTCTTTCTTAGAAGTTACCCTTTTCTTCAGTCTTTCTCAAAGATTAATAGGGATGAACATTAGAATATCATGAAGTTTAACCCTTTGCCCAGTGTACCTGTGTCTTTAACAGCTGCATAAATACATTATATGTTTTTCTCTCTTACTTCCACATGGAGATGCATGTGGGGGTGGATTTCAGTCAGAAAATGGCTGGAGGAGAAGTAATTATGTAACCTCATTACTAAGAGTGTCTCAAGTCTGCAGCTTCCTTACTGCTTTTGGTAAAGAGAGTGAGAGAAATAATGATACTTGTGGACCCAAGAATCTGTACTGTTTCAACTGAAATATTTAATCGTTATAACAGAGCATATGTCCTGTGAGGAAAAAAACCCAGATAATTTTATGAAGAAATCTTTTAAACTGTTTAAGGTTTGCAAGCCCAGATTTATAAGGCTAGCCCAGAGTTTACACAAAATACAAACAGTTAATGTTACCCATTTCTTCCTTTTTAAAAAAACTCAGCCTAAATGGCTTTCTGTTTATTGTACAGGCAGGGACCGCATCTTACCAAACTTTAACCCAAACTTTGCTCTGCAAAACTCACTGCAAAACTCACTGTTGCCACACAAAGTCCTTTCTCAAACGAATAGATACAAGGGCACAATCAAGTCTAATTGCTTCAACACTGAGTGACATTGAACATTTTGAAGGGATCATGGCTAAGATATTTCCTCGGGCCTGTTATCCCAAAAGAATGAAAATCAGACAGTAGCAATTCAACTGAACTAGTTCTGATCACTCTATGGAGGAAAAAATATCAAATAAAATCATGCCCAGGGTCTAATATTTATCACACCAGATCTCCTAGTATACTTCTCAGTCAGCCTTCTTGTGGAATCCTCTCTTAAGAATCCCCAGACAGCAAAAGTTAGATCACAGACTCTCTCTGTGGTAGTTCCAGTCCTCTGGAATAGCCTTGTGAAATGGGCATGGAGATCATCTTCACTGAATGCATTTAGAAAGGCATGCAAGACAAACCTATTTCAGAGTGTATTTGGTGGAGAGTAAACTGTTTTGGTATATTGGACTGCATTTTAAAAAAACAACAAAATGTATATTTTCATTTGTGCATTAGTTCTATTTAGTTAATGGTATGGTTCTCTGCCCCTGAAACTTGTTGTGCCATTACCCTCTTTGAGTCTAAGGAAACAAGAAGTGATGACAATGTTTTAAATAATAAATTTCACATCATATATTTGGTGGGTATATAAATTTAAAATGTACTGTTATTACAGATTTCAACATGCTTGCTTTTATGTGATCCAAATTTATCATGTGTCCAATACAGAATGACAGACTATAATAGGGATGGGCACAAACTGAACGATGAAGTAAAATTATTCATGGGTTTTGCCCTGTTTAAGCAGTTTGTGGTGGTTCATGGATGGAGCAGAAAGAAGGGGTTTAATGGGACTCAAGTTCCTTTAAACCCTTGCTTTATGTTCCCCACAAAAGCCACAGAAACAGTTGAGTGGTAGGGAGGTGTTCCCCCCTGCTCAGCTGTTTCAGGTTGTCTTGTGCAGTCCCTTTAAAGTAAAGCAAACTGCTCCCTGTGACTCAGCTGTTTTTCAGGCCTCCTGCAAATCCTGTTTAAAGGGACTGCAGTCCCTTGCAATGGAGTTTGTGGGGCCACAAACACATGAACCAGTTCAGTTCATGGACAAACCTTCTGGCTCAGTTCAGTTTGTGGTTTAGTTCATGGTTCAGCCATTAACCATGAACCAAACTGCATTTCCCAGTTTGTGCCCATCCCTAGACTATACCATGTCAATAAATAAGAAATATACAACATATTGCAAAAATTTGCCCAATAGCCACTCTAAATGTGAGACAGAAGTGATATTATAATACACTTGATTATATTTTTAGCCAGTGACAGAGACACAGAAATAATTTCTACCAGCCTCTGAAATCTCCCCTATAAACCTCAAGCTCAAACCCAAATGTGATGCACAAGCTATTCTTTATGCATATGCTAAATAACTGCCTGATATGGTGCAAATAAGCCAATATTACAATAATATGACTGTTAGTATTCTCATCCACGCTGAAGTCATTCTAGGATGTGTAGTCATAATATTTTGTTTCACATTATGTACATTCACTAGGAAGTGTGCCAGTATTTAAAGATGTGTTCAGCAGATGGCAGCAGTGCTGAAGTTTCAGCTGCAAATAGTTTACATGAATTTCAGCTTTGCTTATCTTAAGAAAAAATGTCTTTATTCCTGCACATATCCTAGCATAAAACAACAGACTAAAACATCTAAAGACTACAGTAGATATTTCAAGATACAAATGGGGCACAACTTGCAAAAACTCTCTGATAGTTTTAAGCCCTTCCGGAAAACAAATTAAAAGTGTCCCAGAAAGTTGGTGATATTTTGCAGTGAGGGAATCCTAATGAATTTTGCAGAGGTCTATTAAACATAATATAAAATCTTACAGATCTAGTGTAACTCATTTTTGTAGGTGAAGGCATAGGTGTGGAACATATTGTGCATGGCCCCAATGTGAATTGTGTTGACAGACCAAGATGGTACCAGTATCATTTCAATGCCAATGCAATTTTTGCTAGTGGAAGACAAAGAGGAAAGTGATTTTTCCTGATTCCCCCCTCCTCACTGCATCCATCCATGTCACATGCCTTTTTGAACAGGTGCTATTTGCAACCTACAGGGTCAGCATTTTAGAAGTCTCAGAAGATTACTGTGGGCAGTGAATGAATGAATGAATGTTTATTTGTGGTCAAAGACCATTTTTCATAGAAATGCATTATTATACAGCCAAATAAATTCATTCCAGCACAGAAAATATATTTAGTCATAAAAACCTTAAATATTTATAAGCTATAATAATCCAAAAAAAACCCTAAGATAGAGCTAAAATGTCTAATATATGTAAAATGGTTACATCATACAAATAAAAGACTATACAGAATCATACTTCTTATCATCAAATTTTACCAAGTAGAAGCAGAATTTGGCTATTTGTCTGGAGATAGTTGGATTTTCATTAATTAAAACTCCCTCCAGGCAGGTCCTATCTGCATCTACTGATGGTCTGTCTAAAAATGAGGATATAAACTTATCCCTATGAGCTTGATGGAACGGGCACCTAAAGAACATATGAACCATTGATTCCTCCAATAGAACAAGGGCAACATTTGTCTTCATATGGGATCTTCCTGTATTGCACATCTAGAACCCTTGAAGGGATAACCGCACAACGAGCCAAAGTAAAAGCTCTTCCATGAGATGGCACGTCCAAATAAGTAAAATATTTGGCCGTATTCAAAATGTATTTGGACTCTCTATGGGCTAGGAAAGAAGGGGCTTCTATTAAATCTCACTGTCACTCTATGATAAAAGCTCTTCCATGAGATGGCACGTCCACATAAGTAAAATATTTGGCCATATTCAAAATGTATTTGGACTCTCTACGGGCTAGGAAAGAAGAAGCTTCTATTAAATCTCACTGTCATGCACCCTTTGTTTGATGGTGCTTTTCGCCTGGTCACTGCTCTGTGCCAAAAGATCCTCAAGTGAGAGTCCCATTCTTTCTAAATTGGTCTTAACCATTCACATCCACCTTGGGTGATGAGAACCTTGAATTATTAATGGGAAAAGGCCTTTTGGATTTGTATAAATCCTAAGCCACTGATATGCGGAAGCTAACAATATTCTAGCTTTTATTCTCATTTGACCTGTTTCAAGACATAGAAAGGGCATTTGGCACACCAGGGGGTACCTGTAAAATATTACAGTGAAATTTAAACTGAACCTTCTTGAGTGCATGCAAATTGGCAGCAGAAATACCCATGTAAATGCCATAAAGGACATTCACTAAGACTTTGAACTGGAACAGCTTCAGTCCTGCCGGGACATATAAGCCCCCCTTGGATCAAAAAAATCTCAAAATGGCATGCGCAGCTTTCTCAGCTCTCTCCGCCATCATGTTGCAATGTGCTGAATTTGCTCCCGAGTCCTGAATAGCTACCCCCAGATAAATGAATTTGTTTACTTGTTCGATTTTATTCCCTTTCATGGACCAGGAATGCTTCTTAGGTCGTCTGCCAAATGCCATCACTTTTGTTTTATCGAAATTTATCACCAGATGTTCCTTGTCACAAGGTGAGGCAAGACAGATGGTGGTGCCTGGCCTGGTCAAGCCCTGTGCAAACTGAAGCCGATAGTAGCAGCCTGGCCAAGCTCACATGAGGCCAGGTGAGGCTGATTACAGCACCCAGCCTGGCTGAGCTCCAAACAAGGTAGGGCAGGTAGTAGCACCCAGCCTGGCCAAGCTCTTTGCAAAGCAAGGCAGAGGGTAGTACCTAGCACAGCCCCATGCAAGTTGGTGGCACCTGGCCCAGTGCTACACACAAGGCAAGCCACACACAAGGCAAGGCAAAGGATGGTGCCTGTCCCTGTGCAAAGTGAAGGAGAAAGTGATGCTGGCCAAGATGAGGGAGTCATGTGCCCAGCCCATGCAATGTGAGGGAAGCAGTACCTGGCCTGCCCAATACCTGCTTGAGGCTAGGAAAGCAGCACCTGGCCAATTGGTTAGACAGGCTGTCTCTTCCTCCCCCCTCCCCCCTTTGGAAGGGAGGGGCAAGGTCTGACAGATATTCTCTTCCTCCTTCATTTGGGGGTGGGCCCAGGGCAAGCTGGGAGAGGGGTCCTTTCCCAGGGTTTTTCACTCCTAGTCCGTGCCTGCTACAGGCTTTTGTTTTAATTAAATTTTAATCCCTCCCTCCCTGCCGAGGTGGGCTCAGGCTGGCTTACAATACATACACATACATACAAAGAAATGCATACATTAAAACTCCACAATATACTAAGAACAAAATAAGTTAAAATCACAATATGTAAAACCATAATTACTCAGAACATAAATCTAGTGCAAGATGGTGGCATTTTCTCAATATTTGAATGGTCTCCTACCCCTACTCCAGGAGAGGAGAGGAGAATAAAGTAAGCTTCTTGAAGTCTCCATTGTGGAGAAAGATGGGCTCTAAATGAAGTAAATAAATAATAAATATAGCTCCATGATGCTGGGAAAGATTGAAGGTCAAAGAAGAAGGGGGCGGCAAAGGATGAGATGGCCAGATAATGTTATCAAGGCAACGAAGATGAAATTAAGCAAACTCCGGAGCACGATGGAAGACAGGAGGGCCTGACGTGATGTGGTCCATGGGGTCGCGAACAGTCGGACTTGACTGTGCGACTGAACAACAACATAGCTGCAGATGGAGGAGCAAATAAAAGGTGGGTGGATGGGTGGAAAGGAGAGAATGCAGCAGAGAAGGTTGAGGATGTGGATGTTGCCAGCTGGAGGTAAAGAGGAAATAGTGTGGGGAAATTGAGACAGGAGAAAATGCATGCCCTTCATAAGTCTTTGTGGGTTCCCACTGTGCAACTGGATCTGTCCTGGCCACCAGCACCATGCAACTGGGCCATAGTTTTCCTTGGTAAAGGGTGCCAGGGGATGGGAAGTGTAGAAAACTGGAGATGGGCAAAAGTTAAAAGAAGTTTGGCTGGTGGATGGGAAGGAGAGGAAAAAGGTTTTCGCTGGAGGCAGAGAGGCATGTTTACCATAAGCAAACAAATAAAAATCAGAACCTTTGGAGAAGCAAAAGTCTATATGTTTATCCTAGATTCAGTGCTGAGATTTTCAGGCTTTGTATAGGGGAATCCAGGATTGCCTGAGAAACGAGAGTTCCTCAATAAGATCAGTGTGTCTGAGCCAGCTTCTGTGAATGACAGCTTGTGCAATCATTACCAATCTTCCCTGGCACTGTGTAAGCCAGAAAGAAGTGATGGATATATGTATGTCCCTCTTGGTTCATTGGGGATAAAACTAAAGCTCCGTATAAACCAGCGAGCTATGGTTTCGACTTTTTTTGTAAACCAGAATCCCAGTTGGAAATAAAATTACCTGAAATTCTGGTTTACAGGGAAAGCACAAATCATAATTTGCTGGTTATGTTGAAATAAAATTATCTAATTATCTGGCTATGAGGAAAGGGGAGGAGAGAACATAAGAACAAAAGAAAAGCCATGTTGGGTCAGGCCAATGGGCCATCCAGTCCAACACTCTGTGTCACACAGTGGCCAAAACCCATGCCATCAGGAAGTCCATCAGTGAGGCCAGAACTCCAGAAGCCCTTCCACTGTTGCCCCCCCCCAAGTACCAAGAATGCAGAGCATCACTGCTCCAGACATAGTGTTCCATCTATCCCTTGTAGCTAATAGCCATTTATGGACCTCTGCTTCATGTGTTTTTCCAGTCACCTCCTGAAGCTGTCTATGCTTGTATGCACCATCACTTCTTGTGGCAGTGAATTCCAAGTGCTAATTACTCTTTGGGTGGAGAAGTACTTCCTTTTATGTGTTCTAAGCCTACTGCTCAGTAATTTCATTGAGTGCCCATGAGTTATTTCTCTTTTTTCTATCTCGTGCATATTTTTTCTTTCTCTGCCTTCTCTATCCCATTAATAATTTTGTAAACCTCTATCATGTCACTCCTCAATCTTTGCTTCTCCAAGCTAAAGAGCCCTAACCTCTTTAACCTTTTATCAAAAGCTTTCTGGAAGCCTAGGTAAACAACTTCTACTGGGTCACCTTTGTCCATGTCTGTTGACCCCCATCAAAGAACTCTAAAAGGTTAGTGAGACAAGTTCTTCCCTTATAGAATCCACACTGATTCTTCCTCAATAGCTTTTGTTCATCAATGTGCCTTTCTGATTCTATCTTTGATAATGGATTCCACCAACTTAGCCAGTATTGACATTAGAGTGACTGGCCTGTAATTTCCCAGATTTCATCTGGAACGTTTTAAAAGATGGGTGTAACCTTAAATACCTTTCCAGTCATTGGGAATGGAAGCAGATTTTAGTGATAAATTCCATATTTTTATTTCAGGTTTCATTCGTTTAATTAGATTTCTTAGTCCTTTGTATGAGCTGAGCCATCTGCTATCCAAGTCAAAATGGCACAGAACGACAGAAAACAATAGAAAATGAGAGAAAAAGAATGCTTAGCTCATGTCCCCTCCCACTCCATTTACTTTCAGAGAAAACAGCCAGACAGCTTGAGAATGGTTCAAGGTGACTTTCAAGGTCTTTGGCCCATCTTCTTCAGGGTCTGATTCAGCGCCTCTAACTTATGGATCTGGCGGATGAAGAAATCACCATAGCGGCGAGCCACCTTTTTGTCTGCAATGTGGATCATGTCCTTGTCAATGCAGAAGTCCACCTCTGAGGCTAACTGGAACTCCCGATCCAGGGCAGAGATCCCACTTGTCCAGACCAGGTTCTTCATCTTGTGCTTAAAGACCAGCAGCTGGATGCAGAACTCCTGCTCAGTGAGGTCCAGGAAGCCAGCCAGCTTGGCGACTGGCATAGTGGTGTGGAGCTTTAGAAAGCTGCGGATGGTGGAGATCCACAAGTTCACATTTGATTTCTTTCAGAATTATTGGATGTATGCCATTTGGGCCTGATGATTTGTCAGTTTTTAATTTGTCCATCCATCATAGGACCTCCTCTCTCATCACCTCAATCAAACTCAGGTCTTTTGACACCCCTCCTGAAATTGGCAGTTCTGGAGTGGGCAGGACCTCCCATTTTCCACAGTGAAGACAGAGACAAAAATTAATTCAGCTTCTCTGCCATTTCCCTATTATTATGGGGAACATGTTAAGAATAAAAAGAATACAAAAGGGGGACTCACAAAGACTTGAAAGGGGCATTTAATTTTCCCTTCCTCACTATTTTCCTTTTTTCCTTCTCTGAAAGCCCGCATAGCTTCTCCCCTTTTCTGTTTCCTTCTCTCTTTTCTACTGAACAGCCAACCTACCTTTATCTGCCCCCCCCCGATCTTCAGTTTTCCTTCCTCCTCTCCCTCTGGTAGCCTATCCTGGGAAAATTCTGGCCCAGATGCATAGTGGCCACCTGTTAGAACCCTCTAAGACTTGCTGGGGAGCACCTCACTTTCTCTATATCCTCTCCCCACACTGTTTCCTCTTTCCCCCCTCCAAGTAGCTCCCATATCCTCTCCCTTTTTCCTATTTCCTTCTCTTTTTTCCCACTCCCCAGCCAGCCAGTCTGTTATCTGTCCCTCCATCTTTGGTTATATTTATTTGCTTTATTTATACCCTACCTTTATCCACTATGAAGACTCAAAGCAGCTTACAGCATTCTCTTCTCCTCCATTTTATTCTTAAAACAACCCTGTTAGGTGTCTTAGGCTGAGAATGTGTCATCTGGCCCCAGATCACCCAATGAAATTGCATGGCAAACTACTGATTTGAACCTGTATTTTCCTGATGCTAGTTCAAAACTCTAACTACTACACTGCACTGGCTTTCATGGGGTGGCTGTTGTTGACTAGTAGCAAGCAGCTGGGCCTGGGTGAACTATGCAAGTCACCTGGTAGCAAGTTGCCCAGTGGTTGTTGGGCCTGGTCCCAATGAATCCTCCTACAAGGGCCAAAACAGCCCTGGAAATGGTCTAGCCAACTCCCCCTGCTTGTTACTGAGAAAAATCCGTGCTTGAAGACTGGCAA
Source organism: Gekko japonicus (assembly GCF_001447785.1). NCBI lineage: Eukaryota > Metazoa > Chordata > Lepidosauria > Squamata > Gekkonidae > Gekko > Gekko japonicus. The sequence goes on along the minus strand of NW_015169244.1, from coordinate 83,551 downwards.
TGCTGTTGTAGCTGCCTAGCAATGCTGCCACCACCACTGAGAGTGTATTCATTTCTTAAAGGTACAAGCACTGGTTCTATTATGGAGGGGATTAACCCCCAATTTCTTTATTTTACAATTTCTGATCCCCCCCCCGCAAAACTGGAGCATTTCTCAAGGTTGTAGAGAGAGCCATCTTGACTGTTCATGGCCCCACTCTCTAGATTTAAGTATCCACAGATGGGGCCCTGTTGAGACTGAGTAACATCGATGATAGGGCATTGACTCAAAAGAAAAAATGGCATTACAAGCAGAATAAGTTCAATTTTCTAGTGTGTTACTTGTAAGAATCACAGCATCCCTGGTCTTTACCTAGACAATACATCAATACATTAGACAGAAATGGTTGTACCACCGTGGTGCTTGTTAGAGCTGAGGTAACAACGTCAGAATCCATTGAGACACTTTAGGAATTTCCAGTGGGGTTTTTTGATATTTTTGTCTCAACATCATGACCCATAAATTGCTGTTCAATTTCACAAAAGATTTGCTATATGAGGTGGTAACTGTTCAAAAAATAATACATGCTCCAAGTTCCCTTGGGTCCACAGAACCAGTTGTGCAGTTATTTGAAACCTGGCTTAATGTTTACCCTTGGTTAGGTGTTTCTAAGTGGCCATAAAACACTGGAAAATTGGCCATAGATTTATTGTTTCCTGTCTTTTTCTGTGATAGATTTTTTTTTTGTCCATTTGGGAGCTTTCCTCACAAATAGCCCGATAACTCTACAATTGTTCAGTGCAGATTTTTCAAAGGAAGCTTTTATACTAGCAAAGAAATATGATATCCAGTACACACACTGTATACTTAGAGTGCAAATTGGCTTCCCAGTCTGTTCTGTGAGTGGAATAATTCACAGTGAAGCACCTGCATGCTAGCAGTCGGAAGTGCTGGAACTGAAATACAGGATCCTACCTATAGTGCCCAGTAAATTTGATCAAGACATAATGGTTGGCCTCACTGAGGATGGATAGTTACTTAGGCATTAGCAATCAATATTTCACTTTCAGCCACACTGCTAAGAAAGCTACTATGCAAATAAAGTACCACTGATTTTTTTTAGATGTTTTTCTCAGTCTCGGTATACTTTTCAGTTAGAGGTAGGCATAACACTGTATGAAAGAGCTTTGAACATAGTTTCATATCAATATTTCAAAATACATACAAACGAAGACTAAATCCCCCCCCCAAGGAGTGCCATCAAAAAAAAAGAAAAGAAAACAGAAGGCCATCTTAAATTCACATCAAAATTACAGTTAAGCATGGTAATGTTTTAAAAAAATATATTTAAGGGAATTGTCTTACATTCAAGGTCATCTTCTTTTGGGTAAATATGATAGTAAATCTTCCCAGAGCTATTTTTCAAATGAGTTTATTTTGCCTTCTGACAACTGTATACAAGGATTAAGTCTAATCCAATTAGAGACATGAGGCTGATTTTGGGAACGAGGGGCTGCTGTGTTTCATTCTGGCTGGTGACAGTAAATAAAATAATACCCCATCCATGGGGCTGTCTATGACAACTTAGTATTACCCTTTCTGGCATTTAGGAGAGCACTGAAGCGAAGAGGGCCATGCAAAGAACAGGCATTTGCCTGACAGGAACTATGCAAACCAACCAGCCACAAAAACTTCATTCACTTTGCCTAACTGGTGAGTCCCAGAAGAAAGATGTTTTGCTCTGCTTTGCCTGCCCTTTCCCATAGCCCCGTGGCTTGGACAGGCTGTGAGCTGTGTTCCCTCTAAGCTGAGTTAGTGTGAGCTAGCTCACAGTTTCTTAGCCCCCGGCTCACACATTTTTGTCTTAGCTCAGGAAGGATGGCTCCAGAGCAAACTCATTTATGCTGTAGCCAAATCACTCGCTCACAACTTTAATGCCAGTAGCTCACAAAGTAGAATTTTTGCTCACAAGACTCCACAGCTTAGAGGGAATTTTGGCTCTGAGATAGTGATTTGCCCAAGACTGCTCAGTGGGTTTTATGGGAATACAGGGATTAGAAATTTACCCAGATCTCTTCATCCAAACAGAACCCTGGAGCCTCTGTCCTTTGTCCTTGCCTTTTGAACAGAAAATAGAATGCACCATTGAGAAAAAAACTGTTCCAGATAAACACTGATTTCTTCCCACAGAATTTTAAGCACTTTATCTTCAATAAGCATAATTTAAATTAGGAATGAGAAAATATGTCACATTTTGTTCCTACCCATTTATAATTTCATTAGCATTTCCGTTTGCTTACCATGAAGTGTTTCATTTGTTGTGTTAGCATTTTTTTTAACATAAAAAAATCTATGCATTGTGTATGTTTTTTAGACACTTTGGGGACAAAGTTTCCACATATTAATGAAGAGCTAAAAGAAGTCACTGAGACACATATTAAATCAAATAAAGCCTAGTTATATCCTGATGAAAAATATTTCACATATAAATGAAGTGCAACCCCTTTCCTCAAAGTTTTGATTGTTTTCATTCTGTTTTAGTGCAATGCAAGAACAAAAGGAGCTAGTCAATGTCAAATAACAACCAATGGAAAAAGTTAAAAGCATCCCTACTTTACATAAAAAACCAATATAGTGTAGAAATATTAGGGTTTTTATAAAGTCTGAGGTAAAGAAGGAAGGATACATCTTCCCTCTTATGACATTAAGATATTGATAAGAAAAGCACACTTATTTGTGCGCTGGTCTGTAACCTTTGGATTTAAGATGAGAAACTTTTATCTCAACCAATCAATTGCAGTTTTGAGTCAATCTGTAATGACTTCTTTAAGCTATGTTGTCTCAGCTTGATGGTTCCACTTGTCCAGCATTTCATTTCACAGAACAGCCACCCAGATGTCCTAGAAGACCCACAAGCAGGCCCAAGCTGTGAAGCTGCTGCATTTCATTCTGTTGAACCAGAACCTCCCCCCCCCCGGTCTCTACTAAGCTTCAGTAAAAAGATAGGCCCTTTCCCACAAAGTGTATGTAATGATTAACTTCATCATAACTACCAACGTTGGTTTCCCAATCAGTAACATAGATTTTTACTTTTAATTTTTTGTGGAATTTTAATTACAGAAGTCAGGATGGAATGTCTGTGGTAGGAAGGGAACAAAGGAATAAGAAGGATCCATAGACGATGATGGTAACAAGAGAGAAGCAGATAAAAGTGGGGAAGAGAAGGGTGGGGGGGGAAGTTGAGACGATACAAGGAGGGTGAAAACAGAGGAGGGAAGAAATGGGTATAAGGATGAGGAACATATGCAGACAACAAAGGGAGGGAACATGAAAGGAAAAGAGGAGACGGAAAAAGAAAGCTATCGCTAGCAAGTGCACACATCTTTACAGCAGTAATGGGGGCGGGGCACAGACAGGGCTGGCCGAGAAGTGGAGAACAGGGAAATATTCACATCACTGGTAGGACTTCTGGTGGGCTTGCCTGCTTCTGTTGGTCATGGCAATAGAAACAGAAAGTGCTGATAATGAAGTTGGAAACTTCAGCTTGCTCTAGGCTTCGGTGCCCTGGTGGCTGCTCAGGCTGGCTGGCTTGTCCCACTTCTTCTAACATGAGTGGGTAGGGGATTGGTCAGTTCTGAACAGAGATGTGCATTAGGCATTTCTGAGCCAAATTAATACTCAAATTGTGCCTTTTTGGCATGATTCAGGTATTAGTTAAGCCAAATCAGATTCTCTGATCTGATTCAGCTTACTTGATAAGAGAATCCTGAATTAATTTGGGAATTCCGTTTTTTTTTGTCTCCATTATACCCTATGGGGGCATTATAGTCAATGGCAAATCTCCTAGGGTATATTCAGTGAGTTGGGGGGGGAGGGGTTTGAGATAGAGATACCAAATTTGCAGTATAGCTGCTGGAACCTCTCCCCAAAAGCACCCCCAAGTTTCAAAAAGATCGGACCATGGGTGCAATTCTATGGGCACCCAAAGAGGGTGCCCTCATCCTCCATTGTTTCCAGTGGTGGGGAAAAGGCAAGGCAGGCATACAACAAGCCCAGCAGATTCTCCCAGAGACTCTCTGCAGTAGGAAAGTGAGGTGCAGGGAGAGCGCATGTTTGTAAGGCCAGCAGCAGAACCAGTGCAATGTGCCCAGCAGAACCAGTGTCACTCTGACAGTGCCAAAACCCAACAGGACTAAGGTCAAATATCAGAACCCATCTGGTGAAAAAATGACATTGGGGTACAGACCATGGACAGTTAAGCCACAGGGAGAGGAGGCTTTAGCACCCATTTTGTTCTCAAACCTACTTTATAAACCTACAAAGCATCCTACTGTATAAAAAGGTTCCTACCCCATCATATTTGAAGCTACAGGGCCTATGAACTGTTGGTGTCAGAAATATATAAACAAAATAAGAAAGCTATTTGAAGTTTAGACCTACCTTTGTTAAGCGCACGACTTAACACTTTATATTAAAATAACAAATGCACAGGAACGTTTATGTAGGCTATATAAGAGACCTATATTGTGACTTGAGCTGAATGCTCTCTGCACATAATTATAAAAGATGGGGGGGGGGTTGTTTGAGCTGCTACAAGCAGCACATTAAAATGTTATCTGCAGTGAATTTTGCATTCATGCAGCTCTCTCAGAATATTGGCATCCAGGGCTGAAAGCTGGCAGACAAGTCAAAAACACACCAGCCACCTGCTGAGATGATTGAGTGAATGGATCCTAGTTCATAGCCTGATATTTCTGTATGAAAGTCAAAGCCCTTGGAGTCAAGCCACTTAAGGGCAACTTCTCATGACTCTAAGTAACATGGCCAGCTTCTGAAAGCCAGAATTCATGTGTGCTTGTGCAAAGTACAGGTGAGAAGACCAATATAAACCTTGCCTGCTTATCAATGTGTCATTATCTAATCAATTTCACAGTTATTTGCAGAAGTTAATCAAGATTATATCACAGTGACTTAAGAACCAACAAGTAGCCTTTCATCCTTAAACTTCAGCTTCGCTGGAATACTAATTGAACAACTAAAGAGCTCAACTTGTTTTAGCTGAGATGATTTGTTGAAAGGACTTGGGGCTGCATCATCTGAGGGTATTTGCTCTGGCTTCTCTCCAGTTCCCTCTAGAACTGGAATTGTGATGGGGTGAAATACTGGAAACAAAACCACCTTCAAAATGTCAGGAGGATTCTCTTAACTAGTTTAGGTCTGAAAATCGATGCGAGATCAAATGGCAGCTAGTCATTGTAAATCCCCTTCCGTCCACTCTTGGGATGGTCTATCAATTGCCTTCATGTAAAGTGGTGGCTCAGAGGTTAAGATGCTGAGCAGCAGACCAGAAGGTCTGTAGTTTGGCCGTTCGAGACCTTGGTGCCACGTGACAGAGTTAGCTCCGGTCTCTGGCCCCGGCTTCTGCCAACCTAGAAGTTTGAAAGCAAGAAATTGCAAGTAGATAAATCGGTACTGCTTTGGTGGGAAGGTAACATCATTCCCTGCGCCTCAGCGTTTAGACCCACAAGACCACAGAAAGGTTTGGACAGTGCTGGCTCTTCGGCTTGGAAACAGAGATAAGCACTGCCCCCTAGAGTCAGATTCGACTGGCTTTCGAGCAAGAGAAACCTTTAACTTTTTAAAGCAGAGAAAGAATATTCAATGTTATTAAGAAATTTGAGTCTGGAGTCTCATTACTATGACGTATCTGTCAAAGGTACCTAGCAGTACAAAAATAATCTGAATTATACTGCTTATTTGCTTTTTCTTTTTCTTTAAAAAATACAAGGCTGCCCGTTTTCTCACTGTCATTTTAACTATTAACATTAGGCTACTTAACTTTTAACATTAGTTCATAGCCTTCAATGAACCTTTCCCGTGAACATTTATGCCTTACAGTGGGGACATTCATTTTATCAGCTCTGGAAATAACTTAAATGGGGATTTCAATGAAGTAAAATGGAGGGGGGTAGTCTGCAAATTAAAATGTCAGTTGGAGATTTCCTGCTTTCTCAGTCATCCTATTTTATATGTTCATATTTAAAGTTTAATTGAATGAGCATAATTACTGTTGAAATGCAAAAATGATTACCTATAAATCATGATAAGATGTATTTTTATTGCCATTTTATGACTGGGAATAAATTATGTTTTAGAAAGAAAAAAGTCACATGGAATTACATTTGGTATCCAGCATTTCTGGCAATGTCCTGCATTCTAATACTATTAGAATTTGCTAAATTGAAAAGAGAATTAATGTTGTCTTATAAAAAAGATCAGTACAACACTATTTGCATCGTGTCATTCAAGGAACAGTGTATTTACATTTAAAGCCTGATTTTCATTTCCTACCTCACTATGGCAGCAATCCTGTAACTATGTCCAAGCTTTTGAATCCTGGTTTACAAGCTTTCAGCTGCTCAGGTCAATTGCTAAGATTCAAAAGAGCTGTTTGTCAACTGACCATGACTTTGGCAACATCCTGGTAGTCATAAAGTTAACATGAACTGTAGCCCCTGAATCAAAACTGCATGCTTTCTAGGATTTTTACCATGTTCTGATGAACATCAGAATCATAACATTCTTATGGCTTTTAATCCATTTCATGAACAGTGATAGGGTTCCCAAGTACCTACCTACGATCCGGCGGGGGACACATGCTTCCCCGCCGGAAGATTCTTGCTTCGAACACAGGTGCTGCACTATTCCGTCACCCAGACGTGATGTAAGCACATAGCTGGGCAATGCTTTTGTAATGGGACTGGAAACTCGATGGTAACATCGAGTTTCCAGCCCCATTGCTAGAGCGTCACCCAGCTACGTGCCTACGTCACATCTGGGCAATGGAATAGTGCAGCGCCTGTGTTTTCCCCACGGGAATGGTCCCGCGAAGAACTAGACATCCCCCACCAAATTAAGGTAAGTACTTGGGAGCCCTGAACAGTGATTAAAACTGAATGGACTGGATGCTTCCATGTGGATATTTGCCACCTTATTCCAGCAACCACCTAAGACTCTGCAAAGCTGATGCTTATATACTCATGGCAACTGGGTACTGGGAGTCCTCATTCATTCATTCATTCATCAGCAGAATCCCTGCTAGGACAAAAGGCTTCATCAGCACAAGAGGGCAGTGGTGACAGTAGTACCCTATCCCCCCCATTTCACAATAGCCCACTGTACCCTATGGCATGTTGCCAATGCTGCTCCCAGGATTCTGAGTATGAGCTTTTTGGAACCTAAGGAAGGAAATATCTATGACTGTGAGTGGGATCCAACCCAATGTATTTGCAATACAAATAACAGCACCACAGCAGATAATATTAGTATCTTTAATAGAACAATGATTAGCCTATGAAAATATGAAACTACCTTATCTCTCTGTAATATCTAATCTGTGGCTGTGGTTTTCCAAATTCCTAAACAGAAGTTTTTGTTTAGTTTAGTTGTGTTTTTACCTATCATATATTCCCTACAGATGGGAATGTTGACAGTTTCTATGACTTAGTGGTAGAAAGAGAGTATATTTTCTGAATAAAGAAACAGAAGATGTTTCAGCCTCCAGAAAGGATTCCTTTAACTTAAAGGTGTACATTTTTGAACAAAACATGCATATGAATACCCAAGATGCAACTGAGGGTTCCCCGCCCCCCCATGGATTGCCACTTTGTACTGACGGGTGAGCAGCATCCTAGCAATATGCTACCATAAGCAATCACTAGTAGTGGTATTCGTGATCACCCTATGGGGAACACATTCTTCTGTAACTATTTAACATTAAAAACAGTTCATTTCCATATTTAACTCTGTAGAAGCTCTACACAGTCAGTAAAAACAAGACCTGGAGCTAACTGTGGCTCAGATCATGAGCTACTCATTGCAAAATTCCGACTTAAACTGAAGAAAGTTTAGAAAACCACTAGGCCATTCAGGCTTGACCTAGATCACATCCCTGATGAATATACAGTCGAGGTGAAGAATAGGTTTATGGGGCTAGATTTGATAGAGTGCCTGAAGAACTATGGATGGAGGTTCATAACATTGAACAGGAGGCAGCAATCAGCACTATCCCAAAGAAAAAGAAATGCAAGAAAACAAAGTGGCTGTCTGATGAGGCTTTACAAATAGCTGAGGAAAGAAGAAAAGGAAAGGCAAAGGTGAAAAGGAAAGATTTACCCAACTGAATGCAGATTTCCAGAGAACAGCAAGGAGAGATTTCCTGAATGAACAATGCAAAGTAATAGAGGAAAGCAATAGAATCCAAAGGACCAGAGATCTCTTCAAGAAAATTGGAGAAATCAAGGGAATGTTCCATGCAAAGCTGGCCATGATAACGGACAAAAACAGTAGGGACCTAACAGAAGCCAAAGAGATTAGGAAGAGATGGCAAGAATACACAGAAGGACTATACAAGAAGGACCTCAATGTCTTTGACAACCACGATGGTGTGATCGCTGACCTCAAGCCAGACATCCTGGAATATGAAGTCAAATGGGTCTTAGAAAACATTACTAACAACAAAGCTAGCAGAGTTGAGGGTATCCCAGCTGAGCTATTGAAAGTCTTAGAAGATGATGCTGTTAAAGTGCTGCACTCAATATGCCAGCAAATTTGGAAAATGCAACGATGGCCACAGGATGGGAAAAAGTCAGTTTACATTCCAATTCCAAAGAAGGGCAATGCCAAGGAATGTTCCAACTATCGCACACACTCATTTCACATGCTAGCGATAAGGGGTAGAGGAACTAGAGATCAAATTGCCAACATCCGCTGGATTATGGAGAAAGCAAGGGAGTGCCAGAAAAACATCTACTTCTGCTTCATTGACTATGCTAAATTTTTTGATTGTGCCGACCACAACAAACTGTGGCAAGTCCTTAAAGAGATAGGAGTACCAGACTACCTCACATGATTCCTGAGAAACCTGTATAAGGGTCAAGAAGTGACAGAACTGGATATGGAAGAACTAATTGGTTCAGCATAGGAAAAGGAGTATGACAAGGATGTATATTGTCACCCTGCTTATTTAATTTATATGCAGAGTACATCATGCAAAAAGCCAGCCTGAATGAATCACAAGACTGGAAGAGTTGGACCATAAGGAAGGCTGAGTGCTGAAGAATAGATGCTTTTGAATTATGGTGTTGGAGAAGACTCTTGAGAGTTCCTTGGACTGCAAGGAGATAAAATCATTCAATCCTAAAAGAAATCAACCCTGACTTTTCCCTGGAAGGCCAGATACTGAAACTGAAGCTCAAATACTTTGGCCACCAAATGAGAAAGGAGCACTCACTGGAGAAGACCCTGATGCTGGGAAAGACTGAAGGTAAAAGAAGAAGGGGATGGCAAAGATGAGATGGTTAGAAAGTGTTATCAATGCAACGAACATAAAATCAAGCAAACTCCAGAGGACAGCAGAAGACAGGAGGGATTGGTGTGATAAGGTCCATGGGATTGTGAAAAGTCAGACTTGACTGTGTAACTGAATAACAACTACAACTAGAGAAGCTGAAAAGTGTGTTTTTATGTGCCACAGTGGATGGTTTCAGAAGATATAAACCAAACAAATGGTTCCTTCAGCACATACATCTACCAATACTCCTGGACTAGTATAGGGTTCCCCAACATGGTGCCCATGGGGGTCATGGAACCTGCCAATACTTCCCCTGGAGCATGGGAATCTTTTCAGAAAGTGGGCATGGCCCATGTAAGTCAGGGCTTGTTATTGACTGCCCTCATTTAATTGAAAGATGCAATAGCAGCAGCAGCTACTGGAAAATCAGGAAAACCAGAAAATACCAGTATTCCCCCCTTCTTTTTATTCCTCCTTCTCTTTCTGCCTTCCTTCCCCCAGGCTTTCCCTCATTTCTTTTTATTCCCTACTGTGATTGTTTCGCAAAGTGAGGAGGGAGGTATTGTGTACATTAGATTGTTTTGCAAAGTGAGGAGGGAGGTATTGTGTTTGGCCCCACCTACTGTGGCAGCCATTTTGGGTTTGGCTCTACCACATGTCACAGCCATTTTGGGGTGGCACTCAACCATCACATCTTAAAATTCCCAATGTTCCCAAAGGCTCAAAAAGGCTGACCCCCTGAGTAGCAGAATCAGGAGTGGGGTTTGTTGCTAGTACTGGAACATTCCCTTTGCACCAGTCCCTTTATGATAGATTTTATGTACTGCAACAGAGGTAGAGCACTGGGATACTGCAGAATGCAAGAAATAAATTCTTCAAACTGTTGCCTTTTTTTTTTTTACAAGTGACAGACAAACCCTAGCTTAGATCATGACAACTGGGACTATTCTAATCTCTAGTTATTTATGGCAAACTTTTTTTTTAGATTTGCATGGCATTGTACCAATATTTGAAGAGGGTCTCTGACTATAATAAATTTACCAAGTTAGACCAATAAGCTTAGGAAGTTAAGGAAGTGGAGGAATGGTGGTTACACAAAAAAGGGGCAACATAAAAGGACCTGTTCCTGATTCCTGATGTAAAATTTTATAGAACAAACTGAATAATCATAAAACTGGTGTAGGGATTAGCATGGAGGGAATTCCCCCCCCCCCTTTAAATTTAATGTTGGAAGTCGTACATAATCTATACATAATATCATTACATGAATTACAATCGTACAACAATGTTCATTTTAAAAGTCATTACAGAGAAAGTCGTCACTGATGGCAAGTTTGTGGATATTCTGGATTTGGCAGTGGAGTGAGTGATATGATCAAAGAAAACATATCTCAAACTAGGCTCCTATGCAGCCAATTTGAATGATGTGAAAGCTGCCGATAGCTTAACTACCATAGATTTCTCACAGTCCAAGCTTGATCAGGAAGTCTTCATTGGGTTCTCAAAGTATCACCTGATCACTCAGACAAGTCAGTATAAAGAAGATGTGAGCAGAGCTATCTTCTTGTACTTCCTTCATTAGCCAGGAAGTAGATCTTGAGATCACCGTTCCTGGCTGTTTAATAACATAGTCCATCCTGTTCCTGACATTAGTTAGTAATTTTATATGCTGAAGAAAAGTACACACAATTATGAAGACCCTCCATTTTATTACATTAAATGTTTACGGTAATATGTAAGTTTTGCAACATAGAGGTTTGTTTGAAACTAACAACCACTGGATATTATTCAATTTTAACTGGGTTTTATTTTTCTAATAGCTGAAACAGAAGAGGACACAACAGTATGTACATATTACCTTATACAAATACATTCGAATAAAGAATAGTGCCTAAAAGTGCTTTCATTTATAAATAACCATTTAAAAACACTGGATTGACTCTTAACTCCTCTTTCAGCCTGACCAGGATAGCTCGATCCTGTCAGATCTCGGAAGCTAAGCAGGGTCGGCCTTGGCTAGTATTTGGAAGAGCGACCTCCAAGGAATACCAGGGTCATGACACAGAGTCAGGCAATGGCAAACCACCTCTGAAATGTCTCTTACCTTAAAAACAAGTCTAGCTCACCACTAAAAGAGCTAGAACTCCTGGGTGCCAGACAATCTTAGAATCTCCTGGTTATTCTACACAGAATGCCATACGATAATTCATTCATTCATTCCTCTTTCATGTATGCATGTTATGTTTGTTGCTTGCACAAAACAAGGGGATCTCTGTCCTCTCCCAAAACAGACCCTCATATTGTACCCCGTACCCTACCTGAGGCTCTGCTTAACTTATTCTCCAGGGGCATTATTTTGGGAATACAACATACTGTAGGGGGAGAGGGGAGGAGGGAAAGTTTCACTGCTTGAGCACTATACACACAAACACAAATATAGTTTATTTCAATGTTTGTCAATATGCAAACTTATTTGATAGCCAACACATTACTCTAACACCATGCAACAAGAAAACAAGAATAAGACTATCTTAACTATCTAACACCTTTTAGAATTTGTGTTAGATGGCACAAACCTTAATTTTAAAATCAAAGGCCAAATTTCCAGCATTCTCTACATTGCTAGCAATTTTACTTTAATGATACTGCTTTTACAGCCAATTCAGCCCTGAATAGTGTCACACTAACATTGCTAGCAAATGCAATTCAAGCAGGTCAGAATTTCAGGCCTTAGTTCCTCATAGGGCTGCCAATTCCCCCCAGGGGGCAGATTTCCCCACGTTTTGGAGGCCCGATTTCCGCCCCCGCGGAATCGGGCCCCGGGGGAAACCCCACCCCCGCGTGCACGTCACAGGCAAGTGACGTCATGACGCCGGGCACGCTGTGGGTGGGGCCACAGCCATTTGAGGGGAAAACATAGGGGAACATAGAGTTTTCCCCTCAAATGGCTGTGGCCCCATCCCCAGCGTGCCCGGCGTCATGACGTCACTTGCCTGTGACGTGCATGCGGCGCGCACACACACGCTCCAGGAGCCACCCCAGAATCCCCCGCCGGCGAGGTAAGTCGATTTGGAAACCCTAGTTCCTCAGCATCACAGCTAGTCTCCCTTCTTCCTGGCTCTAGTTCAATTACAGTTTTTGGCCCAGCAACCTCAGGTGATGATAACATCCAATCAGCCTCTAGAAAACTACTTCGTCGCTCCTGATTCTCCTCCCCCCGTCCTATGGGCCGCAGGTTCTCATGAGAAGCTAATCACTCCACTTCCTTCTCTGGCCTTGAAAATGATAAGGCCGAGAGACCAATCAGTAACACCTGCAAGATGGACCAGGCCCGTTACTATTCACATTAACCCTTGAGGGGGAGGCCAGGGGTGCTTTGTCTCACAGGACCTGAGGAGGATTCTAAGTAGACGTGCTTAGGATTGCTAAGTAGTTCACTGTGGCATCAACTTGTACCAAGAGATGCAAATAATTTTTTTTAATCCACTGTATGACAAAAGAGGCTGTTCTTTTTTATTTTAAATAAGTGGTTCACTGCCTCACACTGACATGGCTATTTTACCAAAGGTTAATAAATCAGGAAATAAATGATATACCTGGCTTTTTCTTTGAAATAGCTCCTTTTGTCTGCTACCTATGACAGATGATAGAACGCTATCACCACAGGAATGTTTGATGAGTGATCACAGGAAAGGACTAGGACAAATAATTAAAGGCCAAATAGCAGGTGAAGAAGACAGAGAGCTGCTTGTATTTTAGCTGTATTGGTATGTTATTTAGGGTATGGGGTAGTATTATCCCTTATTTCTTCTGAAGAAATGGCATATGCTGCAAAGCCTATGTTGTTTATTTTAAAAGTTCCAAGTAAGCCTTTAAGCAGTTTGCCATTTCCTTCCTTAACAGGTCTTTGTGAACTCTGTGTTCTTTTGAAAATGAATTCTGGAAGGGGAATAGCCTAAAATACATCCATTTCTTCTTTGAGATAAATTAAACTGAAGGACAAGGACAACTCACTCCCAAGAAAGAAAAATATTTCCAAACACACAATAAACACTCATGAGCTTTCCACCTCCTATTTGATGGCCTGTGAAGGTTAGCATCCTTATGTGCATTGTACGAAAATATTTTCTTCCACATTCATAACTTAATGTTTTGGTTAAATTGTGGTCAAGGTAAAAACTGAAAACTATAGGTGGTATCCAAATAATAATAATTATTGGATAATAATATTGATTGTTAAGCTCGCTTAACAAAGAAGTCAGAGAGTGATTCAGCAAGAACACAACTTTATTCTTCAACTTGAACACAACTCCAACACAGATCAACATCTGATAGCCAGAACAGAACAGTTCAGCTTTTACATTCCAGTTGTCCTGCTTTTAAGCTCTCCTGGCTAATGTAGCCACACCCACTGTACAAATACCAACCAATACGGTTGTTCATATAAGGACCAATCACGGACGTTCCCGCTCAGGGAGCTTGCTGTAAGGTGATTGGCTAGGTGCTTCCTGGGCTAGCAATGCGATTGGATGGATTTGGATCCTAGCCCAGGACAAAGCTCAACATGGCAAGTCAATTAGATGTTTCACATACATCATGCATTCAATAGCAGCTATTGAATACATTACATAAGTATTATTATTGGAAAATATATTTCCTACCTTCCCCTTTCTTCCTTCACTGCCCCTCCCCATGCTGCTCCTGACAGCTGGGAAAACCTGAGGAATGTGTAAGGTAGGAAGTCTATAACTTGAGCAGGAAGACCACAGTAAGTGTTCTTCCTCTCATGTTTGCAAGTGCCTTTCATGTAAGCAGGGACTAACGTAGATCAAGCTCTAGCCTATTATGCACAGGTTTTTCCCCTTGCTTTCACCATGCATTTCTGTTGGGTTTTACTTTTTGTTCAGCATTTATTTATTTTTATTTATTTATTTTTGTATTTATACCCCACTCTCCCCGTGAACGGGCTCCCCCCCCCTTCAGTGTTCAGTTTGCTTTCCGGTTGCTCTTTTCCAGGGTTTTCTGAGAGTGTGTTTATGCCAATTTTCCCCTTCTTTGCTTTCTGAGCCAAGGGGAATTCAAAAGCATACATATTCCCTAGGATTCCCCCCCCCCTTTGCTGCCCCTCAAAGGTCATTCCCCCACCCACATGGAGGTTGTTCCACTCATTCTGCCTCTTTTGCCATTCATCAGTGTGCAAGCTCCATGTTTCCCCTCATTGTTTTACATCTATTTTTTTTTTTACAAGCTGCATGAGTCTAGCGAAATGAGTCTGGGGGAAAATGACAGACAAAAAAGTGCTTCTCTGAGAAGCTTCTTTGCAAACTTTGAAAGGGGGGGGTGGAGAGGGAAAGACCCATTGCTGTTTTCTGTAGACATGCTCCATTATGCCAGAAGTGTTTTTAAAAGGACTGAGTTTGAGTAAATTATACAATGTAAATAAAGCCCCCTTGCCCTCCAATGTGTTCTGGATCCTGCAAGATGCTGATGTCTACAGGAAACAGCAGGCAGTCTTTCCCTCCCCCCTTCCTCCTTTCAGAGCTTGTGAACAGGCTTCTCAGAGAGCTGCCAGAAAAGCACATTTTTCCCTGTCATCCCCCCCCCAGTGATCTGAGTCATCGGCATCTTGCAGGATCCAGAACACACTGAAGGGCAAGAGGGGCTTTATTTACATTGTACTATTTATTTATTTTTATTTAATTTGTGTCCCACCCTCCCTGCCGATTCAGGCTCAGGGTGGCTTACATAAAATATATTGAACAACTAAAACACAGAATTCAATAAAACCACAACATAATGCTTATAAAACATAGCGTACAGTCCTAGTGCAAATTTGTAACCAGTGGCGGGCATTAGCAGCATCCAACATTAACCCATAATCAGCTAACATCATAGTCTGGATGGGCTATGTGGCTAGTGATGTTAATACTGATGTTGGTGTTGGGGCCAGGGCCTCAATTTATTGATGGCAGCTCCCTAATCGAAGGCCTGGTGGAAGAGCTCCATCTTGCAGGCCCTGCAGAACTGTAAAAGGTCCCGCAGGGTGCTGATGTCATCCAGGAGCTCATTCCACCAGTGCGGAGCCACCACTGAAAAGGCCCTGGCCCTCATCACAGCCAGCCTGTCTTCTTTAGGACCTGGAAGGGCCAAACGGTGTTGGGACCCTGATCATAGTGCTCTCTGGGGAACATGTGGGGAAAGGCAGCCGCTTATGTATGTAGGCCCGTGACCATACAGGGCTTTAAAGGTAAGAACCAGCACCTTAAACCGGATTCGGTATGCTATAGACAGCCAGTGCAGTGCTTTCAGCACAGGCTAGATGTGCTCCTGCATAGGGAGGCCCAACAACAGCCTGGCTGCTGCATTCTGCACCAGCTGCAGCTTCTGGATCTGGGACAAGGGCAGCCCCATGTAGAGAGCATTACAGTAATCTAGTCTTGAGATGACTATTGCATGGATCACTGGTGCCAGGTCATTGCGTTTGAGGAACCAAAAGCCTAATCAGCCGGAGATGATAAAAGGCTGACTTCACAATGACTGCTACCTGGGCCTCCATCATTAAGGACCCATCCAGGGGCACTCCCAAGCTCCTAACTTCTGATGCTGGTACCAATGGTGCCCCATTGAAGGTCGGGAGTGGGATCCCTGCCCTCAGGCCACTCCAACTCAGGCACAGAACCTCCATCTTCCTCGGATTAAATTTCAGTTAACTCAGCCTAAGCCAGCCAGCCGCAGATTTCAACGCCAGGTACAGATCTTGCAGACTAGAGTCAGACTGGCCATCCAACAACAGATAGAGCTGGATGTCATCTGCATATTGGTGACAACCCAGCCCATGACTTTAGGCAATCTGGAGAACGGGGTGCATATAGATGTTAAACAACATCGGGGAGAGCACCGCACCTTGGGGCACTTACTTGAACACCATCCTCTAAAAAAACACTTCCGGCATAATGGAGCATGTCTACAGGAAGCGGCAGCCAGTCTTTCCCTCCCCTCTTTCAGAGCTTGCAAAGAGGCCTCTTGGAGAGCTGCCAGAGAAGCACTTTCCCCCCTGTCATTTCCCCCAGTAATCTGAGTCTAGCAATAATCTCATTTCACTAGACTCCTGCTGCTTGCAAAAGAAAAATAAATGTAAAACAACAAGGGAAAAAGTGGAGCCTGCACACCGATGAATAACAGAAGAGGCAGCATGGGCGGAATGACCTCCATTTGGGCAGCGGGTGACCTTCAAGGGGCAGCAAAGAGGTGGGGGGGAGAAAATCCGAGAGCAGTTGCTCTCTAGTCAGTTTTAAAAAATACTTTGGCCAATTTCAGGATTTTTAAAAAACTTTGCCTGCATTCCTTTGTGTTCCCTTTCATTCAAGGAACTAAACCGCAAGGACTTAAATGGGAGGTGCTTACTTGACTCTACTGCATGGCTGCGAAAGGGCAGTGGAGTAATTTTTTTTAAAAAAAAACCCTTTGGAGGCCACACTCCACATGTTCCCACCCCAATTAAGAAAAGCTCTGGTTTTGGGTTGTAGCTGCAAAATAAATACAAAGAATACACAATAAATACACCAGAGAAAAAAGAATGGTGCATACAGTGGTGTATACGGCAGGCAGACAAAATCTGAAGTCAGGCTTAAAGGTTTGACTGCTTGGATTCTCTGCAGTAAGCTGTTCATGCATACTGGGCCCCTCTCAGAGCACTCTAAGAAGAAACTCTGCTTAGAATAGAACAGTATATTTCCAAAACTGATTCAACTATCTGCATTGTCATTTTTCATAGAAGAACCACACAGACAGAAGATGCTCCTCTGGTTGTGTGGTGGCATCTATGGAGTTGGACCAATGGTTTGCCAACTTCTTGGAGGGGAAAAAATATTTCTTTAATAGAGGCCATAAAATCATCAGCCACCCATTAAGTATCTATTAAAGAGAAAGGACATATTTCTCCAGGCCTGACGGAAATCTACCAACCACACTGTTAGAAGTATAACAACATGAGGTATAAATTGCATGCAGATATAATGGAACTAGAGCACAGCGTTTCATCAGTTTACTTTTCTATAGTTTACAGAATAAGACAAAATTAACCATGACCTGGCTGAAGTAACTTTTTATGTGAAAAGGCACCAAATGTTTTACCAGGATTTCACCAAGAAGTGGTCCTCTCACAACTTTTTTCCCTCATGGTGATTTTCTTTGCCAAAAATAATTATGCAGCTTATTACCTATTTCCATACAGGAGGATTTTTTTCTACTCTTATTTTTTCTTTCTGTATCACAGTTCACTAAATGTCTTATTGACGGTATCATATCCATATGATTCTGTCTCTTCACAATACAAATCAATGTTGATTGTTTCCACGTGTGTAGTGCAGTCAGGAGGTCCTATGATTGTCTGGCTGCCAGACGTTCTAGCTTTTTAGTGTTATCCAGGGTGCACCACAAGGAGGTGAGCTAGAATTGCATGTGAAGCAACATTCTCCATAAATTATTTGGTACAGCTTGGGGTGTTACAATACTTAGATGGTCAGCTTTGCGGTTGGTGTATAGAACTGCAGACTATGGTGCTTCAGTGTGGCTCAACAGCCCCCATGTCCACAAACTTGATGTCCAACTCAACACAAGAACCATCAGCAGATGTATTAAACCCATTCCGACCTATTGGCTACCCATATTGTGCCACATCGTTCCCCCACATCTCCAAAAACAATATGCTCTTCTTCATGAATATAGAAAGATAATTGAAAACAAAGAGTTGCGTTTCCATAAAGGAAGACATGGCTGACATGGGCCTATCCCCACTAAGATCCCAACACCCAAAAATAAGATCTGCACAAATCCCGCAGTCACAAAATTTAATTCTAGGGAATGAATGACCCAGCTGAGCTCTGAGCAGTAGACAGAGCTGCTAGAGGGGTGAGTGTTTTTTTACTTGCTTTCGGCTGAGGGGATTCAGCTGAGGATATTGTGTGGGAGGACTGTATTTGGGAGTGTGTGAAAGTGATTAGAGTTGTTGCAGAGTCCTGGCTGCTTGAGAGAGGGAGAGGAAGGGGCATTGTTTGACTGTGATTGACTGTAATTCAGTATTTAAGAAAGCACCTTGCCAGAGGCACGAGCCGACTAGGGACTCTTAGACTAGGGACTCTGTAAGAAGCCCAAGAAGAGCCAGAAAGCCAAGGCCCTAGGCTCCTTGTCTTCCCCGTAAGGTAAGTTGACCGACAAGAAAAACCACATAAATACAAAGGGTTTTAAAAGGGGGATTATATTTACTTATTTTAAAAGAATTATGAAGCCAGAATGCCAGCAGGGGGTTGTGGGCTATCCAGTGTTTTTCATGGAGTGTCACATGTATGACTATCTGCCCACTGGACAGAAGTCTTGGGTGTGTGCTCAGTGCAAGGAGCTCCTGGTTCTCAGGGAACGTGTTTGCTTCCTTGAGGCCAAGGTGGCTGACCTGGAGAAGCAGAGACAGTCAGTTAGGCGCACAGAAAAGACTCTCGGGGACTTGTTAGATATCCCACTCTGGATCTGGCAGC
>NW_015169244.1:40415-63274 GCF_001447785.1 Gekko japonicus | reverse complement strand
TGGAGAACTGATGACTGAGGGGTGACATGATTGAGGTTTATATGATAATGCATGGGATAGAGCAGGTAGAGAAAGAGGTACTTTTCTCCCTTTCTCACAATACAAGAACTCGTGGGCACACAATGAAATTGCTGAGCGGTTGGGTTAGAACGGATAAAAGGAAGTACTTCTTCACCCAAAGAGTGATTAACACATGGAATTCACTGCCACAGGAAGTGGTGGCGGCTACCAGCATGGACAGGTTCAAAAGGGAATTAGATAAGCATATGGAGCAGAGGTCCATCAGTGGCTATTAGCTACAAGGTATAGATAGGGACTCTGGGGCAAGTGATGCTCTGTCTTCTTGGTGCTTGGGAGGGTGGTCAACAGTGGGAGGGCTTCTAATGTCCTCGCCCCACTGGTGGACCTCCTGATGGCACCTGGTATTTTTGGCCACTGTGTGACAGAGTGTTGGACTGGATGGGCCTTTGCTCTGATCCAACATTGGCGTCTCTTATGTTCTTATGAATGGTTGAGAACATGAATGCAACCAGTTCCACCCAGTATCCATAACCTGATAAACACCAATGAGAGGCCCTCAGGATTTGACTTGCCATGTAAATTATGGAAAATGGCTAACAGAATATGAACAAGCTTTAGCAGTTGTGCACATCTGTTGTTTAAATGGGGGAGAATACCAGGATCTGAATGTGATTGTGGTGCAGCCTGCCAAACTATTTTCTATCTGTCACATGAATGTGAGTGTCATGCTTTCCAGGGAGATGTGATGGAGCTCTTTGAACTCTCCCCAGCTGCAACTGAGTGGATTAAAAATCTAAATATTCGTATTTAGGGGGATTTCACAATCGGTCTGCATACCCATAGCAACTTGGTTACATATTTTATATTATTATATACTTTCTGTGTTTAAATGAATAATAAATCAATGTAAACATTATCACAATGTACATGTTAACCATTTACAGTGGAATCCTAAACAGGTCTAATCAAAATCTTACTCAGGTCATTTTGAAATAATGAAGAAGTCTGAGATAACTAGCTGTTTTTAAAGCAGTCTCTCAAAGGGAAAAAAGCCATTTGTAATAATTTGTTATTCATTTTCCATTATAGAACCAATAATAACAAAATAAAAATGGAAAACTTTGGATTTATAAGAAGGCTTATAGGGAGGATATTGTTTTGCTCTTAACTATAAGGTGAATAGGTCAATTAAATAAAACCTAAGTGGAGGGGAATAACAGAACACAGCTAAGTGGCACTTGTGTTGAGAAGCTTCCCAGACCTTGGTCCGTCAGGCTCAGGGATTTCAGATGTTCTTTCCCCAAACTCTCTGTTGTTCTGCTGGGTTTGCCCATTTTTGCTTGGCATTTCAAAATAACCATTTGAAGCATTTGCATAACTTTGATTTGTGATGTGTCCATGACAAAAAATAGCCACATCCTAAAAACACATTCTTCACACATGAAGAAGCTTGTTTTACATTCTAATGCATAGGAAAAGTTTCTCTGGAAACTGAACTTCCATTACAATACAACTAGGATTACAAAAGCACACATTCATATCCCAAACAAGGTGATTATAAAAACTAGCAACATCTCTACATCCTTTCATATATTAAGTGATGCCTACTCCATTCAGGTGGACTTCTTGAAATAGTTTTAATTTGTTTCTCAAATATAGTTCTGATATGAGCTGTTCTTGAAAAAGAGCAGTTTCTGCCAGAGCTCTCTCAGCCCAACCTACCGCACAGGGTGTCTGTTGTGGGGAGGACAAGGGAAAGGAGTTTGTAAGCCGCTCTGGGACACCTTTGGGTAGTGAAGGGCGGGGTATAAATCCAATCTCTTCTCTTTTATATTGGCATGAACTGCTTGTGTGACCACAGCCTGAGCACTCTGACTTCTGTAAATCTGTTCAAGATTTATAACAATGTTGGACAGTAGAGTCTGATCACATGGTACATCCTAGTAGGACTGCTTGAAAGAGAAAACCCATTGTGGGGGATGGAAGAAGGCCACTAGTATGTTGGCGAAAATTTGTAGCATAAAAAAAATCTGTGTATGAAGCTGAATATTGTAAATAAAGAGGAGTCTGAATGATGTTGGGAAACTGTAAATATTTTTTTAAAAATAGGACTTGGCTGCCTGTTAGTCTCCACATTCAAGTATGAATGCCATTTTGCTATTAAACTCTATCCAGTTTGACATCACATAACAAGGAATTGCACATTTATACAACTGCTGCTAATGAGTCCTGTGTTTATCATGTGTCCACTTTGCTTTGCAAGATCAAAAAAATAACTAGATCAACTCAGGTCAGCCGCACTGAACTACACGTTTTAACATGCCTTTCTATGTTCCCCTCGACAGTCTGTGAAATTCAAGATTACTGTTTTAACAAGGTGGCATTGAACAAGATGCTCATAAATTTCTGTTCGCAGGATATGATTAAAGGACAGGGGACAGAGGACAGAAGTAAATGAAATATTATCAGTGCACTATCTAGGGTTGCCAGCTCCGGCTGGGGCCTGGAAATCTCCTGGAATTACAGTTGATCTGTAGACTACAGAGATCAGTTCCCCTGGAGAAAAGGGCACCTCTGGAGGGTTGGATTTTGGCATTATACACCACTGAGGTCCCCCCCCCTCAAACCCATCCCTCTGCAGGTGTCACTCCCAAATCCCCAGGAATTTCTCAGCTCAGAGTTTGCAACCCTAGCAATAGCCAAATGGATCTGTACTGAGATAAATACTATTAAGTTATTCAAAGGTGGACTGGATTTGAACAGTGAAGTAACTGGGATTATGATACCAAATTGTGCAAGCTGGCAAAGATCCAAGCTGACCTCAAAGTACTTCAGCCGGCCCCTGCTGTAAATCCCTGGATATTCAGAGTCATCTAGGCTTCCAGGCCTGCACTGTGATATAACCTGATTTTAGACTCTTACAGCATGTGGTCTGGAAAGGAACTTAGTTTCAAGGACAGACTCTTTAGGGAATTTTGAAATAGACGAAAAACCTTGGAGAACGCCTATTCCAAGACCAGAATTGGAAAGGGTGTGGGTTGTTTTAAACATCCTGTATGATGACTGAATCCAAGAGAGAAGGCTGAAATAGGGAACCTTTCCTTGTACAGCCTTTATTTTGGAATCTATGGATGTATTGATCGTCATAACAGAGTAAACAACTTTTAGTACAAGATAACCGAAATATCAATGATTATCTGTTGATCTGTTCATTATCCTCCCCTGTTACCTGTTGATCTGTTGATTATCCTGTTGATCTGTTGATTATCTGCCCCAGACATTTTAGCCAAGGGTCTGGAAGCTGTGGTTTGTTGGTTGAAGCAGAGCCAACTGAAACTAAATCCAGTGCTTCCACTCTGCAAATCTGGCTGTCTGAACACCCTTCTTGTGAAGTCAAACCATTTGGGAAGTCCAAACCTTCCCTTCCATTTCCACCTCTCTTTTTTAATCAAGTAATGCTGTTTGCATAAGCATATAATCGCCCCTGGCATTGTCAATCACTTTGGCCAAGTAGTCATTCTGGTTTGGGAGATCCTGGGGGAGTTGTTTTCGAGTGATAACCCCCCCCAAAGAAACCCCTCTCCTGTTTCTGCATCAGAGTCTGAGAGCATCCCATGATTGACATGAGGGTTAATGCACTGAAGTCAATGGGACTACTCTCATGTAAATCTCCACTTTACCCCATGTATTCCGTGGAAGAGAGGCAAAGAGAAAGAGGCTGAGAGGGTCTGGAGTACTTGGCAGAGA
Organism: Gekko japonicus; assembly: GCF_001447785.1. NCBI lineage: Eukaryota > Metazoa > Chordata > Lepidosauria > Squamata > Gekkonidae > Gekko > Gekko japonicus. The sequence goes on along the minus strand of NW_015169244.1, from coordinate 59,506 downwards.
GATTGTGGAGCTGTCAAAAAGGAGCCAGAACTTTGGATACATGCTTGTGTGCATGGGTGAAAGACATTAAATAAATTTAAAAAAGGAATGCCACAACAATCTGAATGATAGACCGTGGGGCAAGCACACAGTGAAACCAGTTCAGGGTGGGATGTCTGACCAAAACTTCTTGCAACAATTTAAATTGCTGCAAATAAAGGCACAGCCAGATTGCACCAAGCCTCCAGTGTGACAGTAGCCTCAGAGTACTTTTGAGTACTGTTGCAGTCTTCTGCTTACAGTTGCCAACCTCCACAGGGAGCAGCATAGAGATCTCTTGCAACTACAACTGATCTCCGGAGATCAGTTCTCCTGGAGACAAAGGCTGCTTTGGAGGGTGAAGTGTATGACATTCTACCCCACCAAGGTTCCTCTCCTCCCCAAACCTTACCTTTCCCAAGATCCATCCTAAAATCTCCAGGAATTTCTCACCCAGAATTGGCAACCCTAGTTCGAAGACCACTTTAAATAGATCTAAGTGCACAAAATTATGTGTGTTCAGAACTCAACATTGGCTCCAATAATGAGTTTATATGTATCAGCAGACCACCCAGTTTAGTTAAACATCGAAAACACAGGAATTTCTGAACCTGGAGCTGGCAGCTCTACTTCTACAGCACATAAATCACCCCCTTTTTTGTTTCATTCAGTGATCCGTTTTACCTACCCTATGTTTTAATTGTTGTTTTGACATTTTTGTATATGTATATTAGCTTTGTTTTAATGGCTTAATAATGTTTTTGTTTGGTTTTAATAGATTTTAAGGTGTGTTTTGTAATGTATCTTTTAGCTGCCTTGGTGACCCGGTTGAGGGCAGAAAAGCAGGGTATAAATTTGGTAAATAAATAAATGTCATACAACCTGTGGAGGGACAGCCCTGCTGTGACCCCATATAGGCCCTGTCCTGCCCTCCAAGGTGTCTGGGCACAGTGACCATCCAAGGCCTCCACCTGACACATGCCACCCACCTGGCTTTTCCAACACTTGGAGAGGCTTTTCTCTCCCTATGTCAGTTCAACCACTGCAATCACCTGGCCTTTGTAGGAAGTACTTGCTGAGAGGACTAGGGCTTCCAGCTTCCCTCCCCTGCATGGTTGTTCTAGGGCCTCACCTTGTGCCTGTGTGTCCTGCTACCCAGCATCTGGTTACCATGAGGATAGCTTACTGCTCTTGCGTACCACTGGGAAAGTAGCTACTTGTCAATTGACTGCCCCTCCCCTTCCTGTGGTACTCCTTAAAATAGTGTGCCTGAAATAATGGAGGTCCATGTGGTACAGAGAACATATGCACATACCCATTTATACCTCCTACCAAGGAGGGGGCAGATGCTCAGAAACTGTAAGTTTCACTTAGTATCCTCTTCCATGTTCTTTTATTTTCTTAGCCTGCATCCTAGATCTGCACTGTGTTTACTCTGGAATTGTGCCTTGTAGTAATAAAGCTGTTTTAGTTAAGACACATTTCTCACCCATGTCCTAGACCAGAGGTGTTGAACTCGTTTGTTATGAGGGCCAGACCTGACATAAATGTCACTGTGTCGGGTCAGGCCATGTGTGCCATAAAATGTAACATGAGGTACCGGAGATATAAATGTTATAAAGATGATTGCAGATGCTGAATGGCAATAGCAGGCATGATTGGATTAGGTGTGATATGCAGAGGGGTAGTAGATATGGAGATATCAGCACTAGTAACGAGAAAGGAAACCTAGGTCTCGAATTGATACAGGAGGAGTCAGCCCAGGAGGATGCAAAGAATAAATGGAAATAAGTCTGAAGAAGTGAGCAGTGACTCATGAAAGCTCATACCCTGCCACAAATTTTGTTAGTCTTTAAGGTGTTACTGGATTCTTGCTGTCTTCCACTAATAAAGAGTGCAAGCTGTGCTGTTAGGTTTGCCCCCCCTTCTGTTAGTACTGGAAAGGGGGATCTCTCCAAGTGCCATGGGACTCTCTCTCTCTCTCTGGCTCTTTCCCTTCCCTCCCCCCACCTCTCTCTGAAGAAGTGTACTTGCACACAAAAGCTTATACCTGTAATAAAATGTTGTTGGTATTCTTAAAAGTGCCATGGGACTCCGTTTCTCCCCCCCAGCTCTTTCCTTCCCCCTCCCTTCCCAGAGGAGGAGGGGGAGGGGAAGCATCCGCAGCCAATTGAGGGAAGGGAGGCTTGGCTTTCTTTCTCCCCTTTGTGAAGCAGGAAATAGGAGAGACTAGGCAAAAGGAGCAGGAAACAGGAAGCAGGAACAGGAAGCAGCAGACATCCAGTTGCTCATGGGCTGGATGTTTGACACCCCTGTCCTAGATTGCTTGCCAGATACTACTATAAACACGGACAGAGGGCAGAAAGCCAGAGGTGGTGGTAGCTACCAAAAGAGAATTCCAAACCCCATGGCGGGCGGGGGGGGAATCAAGGAGTGCATAAAAGTGACTTTCTGGCAGGGCTGCATGCCAGTGAGATGACCTCACTGGAGGCAGACAGGAAACCTTTACAGAAACCATTCCACACATAATTTACATGATTTACCCATTACTGGCTGCTTGTAGTATTCGACAGCAATGATTCCACAAAAGTCAGTGTGGTGTACTAGTTAGAGTTTTGGACTAGGAACAGGGAGACCCAGGTTTGAATCCCTACTTTGTCATGGAAGCTCACTGGTGACCTTGGGCCACTCACACATTCTCACCCTAATCTACTTCACAGGGTTGTTATGAGGATAAAATGGAGGAGAGAAGAACAATGAAAGCTGCTTTGGGTCTCTATTGGGGAGAAAGATAGGGTATAAATGATGTAAATAAATAATAAATACAGCTGAAGATGGGGACAGATAAAATGTAGGTTGGTCCTTGCTGGGAAGGAGAGAAAGAAGAAAGGAAAGGTGAGACTGTGAGGGCTGTCAGGAGAAGAAAAATAATGATGCTTGGGGGGGGGTCAACAGTGGGAGGGCTTCTAATGTCCTGGCCCCACTGGTGGACCTCCTGATGGCACTGGTATTTCTGGCCACTGTGTGATACAGAGTGTTGGACTGGATGGGCCTTTGGCCTGATCCAACATTGGCATCTCTTATGTTCTTATGTTCTTAATAAATAATGTGGAGAAGGCAATACAGGGGAAGGTGAAGTTCCCACCCCACAAATCCTTGCAGGTTTCCCATTGGGTGTCTGTGTTCAGGGGCTAGCATTCTGTAACTCATCCACAGTTTTCCTGGATAGAGGCTGCCAGGGAGAGTGAAGGAAGGAAAGCTGAGTTTGGGTTGGGGGGTGAATAAAGGTACATTGGCTGGTGGGTGTGAAAATGAAAAGGAAGCAAGCAATGAAGGAAAGCTATGTGGGAGGCTGCTGAGGAAGGCAAAGAGGGAATACTGGGGGAGGATAAATAAGATGCCCCCCCAATCATTTGGCCTCCCTGTTTGTGAAAGCTCTATCTCTGGTGGTATGTGCATGCCCATTCACACCTGCATGTCATCACTGGATATTGTAGTCAACAAGTGAATGCCATAAGTTTCAAACACATGTAAGTATGCCATAAAATTTTAGAGGTATAGCCATATCTGTCAACTGTAGCTGTAGTTCAGTCGCACCAAAAATAACAAAATTTATTCCAGCAGTAACTTTAAGGAATCAGAACTTGCTTCCTAAAAACTTTGACTTACAAAAGCTAAGGCTGGCATTAATTTGGTTAGTCTTTAAGGTGCCACTGGACTGCTGTTTTATAAAGTTAGGCGATTATGGTATCGAAGGAATCCAGAAGGTCATGTCTCACAGCCTGCCATGAAACACACCTTTGAAGCCAACGGTGGATCAGGCCAATGGCTCATCCAGTCCAACACTCTGTCACACAGTGGCCAAAAATACCAGGTAGCATCAGGAGGTCCAGCAGTGGGGCCAGGACACTAGAAGCCCTCCCACTGTTGCCCCCCAAGCACCAAGAATACAGTGTATCACTTGCCCCAGATTGTTACTTTGAACAATCTAAGCAACGTGCCTTAGAGAGCAGTTCCATCCCAGAAAGTTCCAAGGTACAAGCTTAAAAAGAAAGCCAGAAAAAATATCGCTGACTTGGGAATCTCATCTGACCTTGGACAAAATCACTTCAGAATAACAAATGTAGAGTTCAGTGAACAATCCCATCTGCTGAAACTTTCCAAAGGAAATTTGTTTTGTTTGTTGTATAACTCCACTCCACCCAATATCTTGTCCCCAACAGTGACAGTGAATAAAGTGAGACAGAAACTATCAGAATACATATGGAAAACTCTTACTAAAAAGGGCTTCCTGAGTTAGAACTTACATGAAAATATGCCTGTAAGCGTAATGTTACAAGATTACTGTAGCTTGTAGGAAACCAGCTCTGGGGTAACATCACTCTTGTAAAAATATTCTGCCAGTCTTCTAGAACAAAAACTTCTTCAGATTCCCATCAGGCTTCTTAAATCCTAACAGTATGCTGATCTTTATTAACATTCCCTCTACACAGTAACAATAAGCCTTAAAAAGCTGTTAGGAGAGGAAGCCTTTCAAGTATCTTAGGGATTTCCTCCCCCCCCCTTCTTGGCTCTGTTTGTATCTTTGAGTGTTCATGATTCCTCATTGACAAACTGTCCTCCCCCACCAAAAAGTACACTACAGTAAATATATTGCAGTCCAGCTATTTAGTAACTAAGAGATCAAACAACCTCTTGCTGACACAATAACAAGAGATGATGAGAAAAAAGAATGAGCCTCAGGCAACCCACCCAGCAATCCTAACCCCATATCTGCAAATATTGTTATATTGCAGTGTATGAATGATAGATACAGTCCCTGTATCCCACTTCTATCTTTTGGTGCATGCTGCACGTTGATAAGCACTGCCTTGCATTTATTATACTGTGTTCTAGAGCAAAGGAGGCCTATATGCGGAAAATCACAGCTGCCTGTTGCTGTCCAGTCATAAATCACCAGATTATTTTCTTTAAATAGACTTGGATTTGTGGCACAGCCCCCTATCCCCAACTTAAAAGTAAATAACTCATTAGTGGGAGGAAGAGTGTACAAGAGAAAGAGTGCCTTTGGGAATCATTAAACTTCTATATCCAGTCCAGTTTCCATCAGTTACAGCCATGTGAGGATATAAGTCATGAACTTTGAGGGCAGAGGTCAATGCCTCAGCACTTAGACCTCTATGAGCTTTGAAATACTGACTGGCCTGTGTGCTTAGATTGCCCCCCACCCCACCCCCCAAAAAAGATGAAAGCCATATTCAGAAATAGGGACAAGGGTTTTCTACTAATAGCACATTGAGCTTCTTCATAATGACTCAAACTACTACTACTACTACTCCCCTCCTTTCCCTGCCCCCACAAGTATACCAATCAAGTATACTTGTGCAATTATCTGCAAGGCCTGCCATGATATACCCACTTGGGTCAAATATAGATTTTGTTCTTGAAGAAAACGTGTCTTGTATATTTGACTAAATTGGGTGACTTGCTGATACATATAAACTAGAAGGAAAAAGAAATCCTTAAACATATTATTTAGCTCTCATTATTGGAGGCAATGTTGAGATCTGAACACACATAATTCTGTATATGCAGATCTAATTGAAGTGTCCTTCAGATTTCATGTCCAGTGGACCTGGAATTAGGGGAGCTAATTCTGGGTTGGGAAATTCCTGGTGGAGCCTGGTGAGGGGAAGGACCTTAGTAGGGTTTAATGCCACGAAAGTTAGGGTTGCCAGTCCCCAGGTCCCAGTGGGGGTTCCCCTGATTTTTGGGGTTTCTCCCCACCACCGGCCAGCTGGCCACTGAGGAAAACCCCACCCCCAAACAGTGATGTTGCTGTGCGACGTCCTCAATGTGATGACATCACCCAGAACTGATGTCATCACATTGGGGCATTGCATGGTGATGCTCTAGTTTGAGGGCAAAACTCTATGGTTTGAAGCAAATTTTACCAGAGAGTTTTACCCAAAAACCAGAAGGTCACTGTGCAACTCCCTGGTGCGATGATGTCACTCCTGTGTGACATCATTGCATCAGGGCATCCCAGAATGCTGCCAAATCGCCCTGCCGGTGCAACAAGGGGACCTAGAAATTCTACACAGAATCCACCTTCCAAAGCAGCCATTTTCTCCAGGGGTACTGATCTCTATAGTCTGGACATAGGGTTCCCATTCCCCCAAAGGGGGCGGGGGTATGCCCGCTTTCACAGCCCCTGTTCTGCCAGCCCCAATCTGGCTGGCGGGGGGAGCCCTGCCCCCAAAGTGATGTGTTTGTACCAACATTGTGCAGGGCATGTTGCAGGGAGGACAATCGATCATAGAGTTTTTCCTTAAATGATAGAGTGTCCCCTGAAATGTGCCATGCTAAAATGCATCACTTCCAGGTCTCCTGCTACAGCCGTGCTGATTGCAGAGTCACCCCTGAACGGCCATAAAATGGTCATAAATCTATGCAGACAGTACCATAAAACTGTGAGATCATAGGAAGTGAAACTGGCACACAGTGTGGAGGCTACCATAAAATCTGACAATGAAAGAACGTGAAAGTGGCATGCAATGTAGAGGGGAATTTCTGTTCCAGCGTGGGTTTGGTAAAACAGCGGAGTGAATGCTAGATGCAGAATGGGCCACTGATAACAATGTATAGTGTTGCCTTTGATTGTCAACAGTCTCTGCTGTAAATGATTTCACTTCAAAACAGCATGTGTGTGTGAGAGAGAGAAAGAGAGAGAAAATAAGGAGAGTGGTGTGCCTCTCCACTCTGTTTCATATGCTAAGGGCTCTTATTACCAAGATATGACGATAATTGAACATTACACTTCCATTTGGCCTTCCAGGTGAAACTAAAATTAAAAACAGCACTAGCTTACTAAAACATCTGTAGTTATTCTGCTGTCTCTCAGAAATAATGAAATGGGATCCACAAAACTCAGAGGTCAGAGGCAGCTAATAACATACATTCTGCATTGTAACTCCACCACACAATTATTTATCTTGGGAGATTGGCCTTATGTTCCTGGTCACAGATTTATGACAAAGTTGGCTTCTAAATATTGATCTTAATTGTATCAGTTGTCTTTCTAAAAAGATAAGGAAAAAATCCTAGTGACTTCAACTATGCAAAGAGAAATCAGAAAGAGAAATTGTATTCAAGATATGTACTCAAAACCAGGCAGGTTTTAAGGATATAGAGATTTTCATGTTTGTTCTGGCTTCATTTTAGCTTTAACGTTTTAATGCTTTGGGGGAGGGGGTCTTTTTATTTTTTTATGTTTTAATATTAGGGTAGGGTTTCTCTCCCCTGACTTGATCATTCTACTTTTGTTTAAAAATAGAACACGCCCTCTCAATTTCTCTACATGAGGAGTTTGCTTGCCTTTATTCTCTATTGAGCAGGGTCAACGTTCGGCATGGAAATTGTTCGGGGACTTCACTCCCAAGTCCCAACCCTGATCCAAATTCCCTCCCAGTGCAATGACTTTTAAATGAAATTAAAGATGCCAAGCCATCTCCAGTTCTCATTGCTTATCTCTTATGTCTCATGTAGTTTGGCCTTTTAAAAAAGCTGTGTCTTTCTGTGTACTACTTTGTTTTGAATTGTGATGTATATTGAGAGAAGGCAGCAGACACTGCTAAGTGTGGAATTTGCCAGCCCCAGCCCCTCAGTCTGCAGCACTGTCAATGTAAGCAAGCAAAATATTTCTGCTGTTGTATTCTAGAATCTGTACAATAACACTTAAACATCTGTCATGCCTCAGACTCATCCATTGATATATGCAGTTCCATCCTTTCTTTTAAAGGAGATGGACAAAATATTCTGGTTTCTTCTGCATTAACTCCTGTTACTGGAGTGGTCACAGAAATTATCACACCTGATCTGTTCTGGAGTTAACACAGACAGACAGAAGACAAAGTTGAGTGAGGAACCATAGTTCTGACTGCTGCCCCCTAGGGATGGATCCTCTGCCAATTCCCCACTCCAACCATTGTACACTATTTTTTTTCAGTTCAGATTAGTTATGACTGATTTCAACAAATGGCCATTTTCTGGTTTAAACAGTTAAAAAACAATTTACATCCATAGGCCTGGATATTATTGTACCCACTCTTATTAATATGAGATTGAGATTGACTTGAGTACATGCCATGAACTTTTTATAGTTGTACTGAGCACACTGAAAGTAAAATTCTAACTGGTTTAAAGGTTACTAATTTGGGAATGACCATGAAGATGAAACCATGGCAATGGAAAAGGCTTTGTGAGTTTGTGCAGGGTATTGGTTACCAGCACGAGCTGAGAATTTGAAAGTCCCTCACTCGGCTGTGAATTCACTCAGTTGCCTTAACGGAAGTCATCATAATTCTATTCTACCATATAGTATTTTTGAGATTGTGTCAGATATGAAATGCTTTGAGCTTTATTAATGGGGAAGTGCTGTGTATATACTTATGTTATTAGAAGTCAACAGTGATGTATCAAGGAAGATCAGTTAAGAATATCCTCAGGCTATGGACCTCTAAGCTTTGGAATAAAGCATTATGCTGTTTTAGGAGTTTATTTCAGGCTAGTTAGCACCAGTGTTTTCAGGGTATCTGAATGGTCCCCTTAAGCCTACTATCTCCATATATGTTTGCACACACACTCAGTATGACTTTTTCAGCATCCTTTAAACCCCCTTGACAGTAGAAAAACTAAAAGAACTACAATGAGTCAGTCTCTGCTTCTCCTAGGGGCATGAAAACCCAGCATGAAATACTCCAGAGGACACTGCGATATCACTGAATGATCTCCTGTTTATGGTGGGAGTACATGGGCCAAATGTCAGTAGTTGGCTTTGTGCTTGACTGATACTGCACCATGCTGACCTGTGTAGCTGGCCACTCCTGTGTTTGGGCATCAAAGTGTTTAAGACAAGCTTGGAGTGGATATACAACTTTGCTTTGGTAGCTGTAGTTGTAGATCTATCAAAAAAACAGTTGGCTGTAATAATACTAAATCCTGTTAGAGGGAATTGTTTGCATGTACAACATTAACACAAAATCTTTCTCAGGGCAGCCAAAAATTCAGACACATCCTCTTTTAATATGCATACCCAGACCCAAAGACTACATGAACTTCATATGCAATTTTTCCACGCATTGTAGTTTGGATCTCATGAAAAATTATGGAAATTCTTCTGTCACTGGAGAGCAACTTTCTCATCTTATGCCTCCTGCTCTAGCCCAAATGTCTTCCAAAATGCAGTTTCTAGAGGGTGAGAATGCTCCAGGAACAACATGAAAAAGGAATTGGAGGTCTGTTGCAGTAGGGAGAATCAGCAAAGCCTTCCTCCTTTTATCAGCAGGAATGTTAGGCAGGATCCAGCCCACTATAGGCAGGCATCTAGCATCATACACAGTCTTCACACAGCCATACAGATAATGATAAAATGACACAAGCTCACAACTGAGATTTTAAAAGATTTTTCAAGTTCCAAGCAAAAAGTTAAATCTATGCTGATAACACACAAAATAGTACACAGCCTGTTAGATTCAGGTGGGCAGCTGTGCTGGTCTGAAGCAGTAGAACAAAGTTTGAGCCCAGTGGCACCTTTAAGACCAACAAAGTTTTATTCAAGGTATGAGCTTTCATGTGCATGCACACTTCCTCAGACACAGTGTACAGTCCCTAGTACCTTTTGCAAGATTTCGTGTACCATTCCCCAATATTTCTTAGATCTTTCACAATGCCACCACATGTGGTAAAATGAGCCAACCTTTTTTCACATTTCCAACACTTATTAGAACATTTCGGGTCAATTTTAGCTAACCTTTCAGGTGTTACATACCATCTATAAAACATTTTCTTTACATTTTCTTTATACGGAATAGCTTTCGTAATCCTAATATTTTTCTTCCATATTTGATCCCACTGCTCTAAAATTCCATTCATATACATCAGCATTGCATCAAAGACCATGAAAGATACACACACATACTCTATTTCAAGGACACTTCCCATGTGAAAGATTTCTTTGAGGCCTCATGGAAGAGTTATTGAAGCTAGCCTCCCTAAATTACTACAGGCACTCACTCCCCCCCCCCTCAGGAATGCAATGGCAGGCGAGGGCAAGCGATAAGGGTACAGGGAGCAACAAGCTAAACAAATGATAGGGTGCCAAAAGCAAGCAGGATACAGTAAGCCAAAGTATACTGGATAAAAATACAACAGGTACAGCTGGTCAAATGCCCGAGTCTGACAGTTTGTGGCAGATTGTACAAGACATTCAGACAAGGTCAGTGAAAGCAATCAAAGACCACCTAGCTCAGGGGTGTCAAACATAAGGCCCAGGGGCCAGAACCAGCCCATCTAGGGCTCTTACCTGGCCCGCAAGCAACTGGTATTTGTGGAAATATAAGGTGCTCCCTTCAAAAAACCAAGACTTGCATATGATTAAATGCATTTACTGGGGCTTTTGTGAGCTTCCCAGTAAACTAATTGTTTTCACTACTAGGAATCAGTTGCTTTTGTTTGTATTTTGAGTAAAAAATAGTATCATTAATTGGGTTTGCCTGTGTCCTTTATAAAGTTTATATCTCTGGTACCTGGTATTACATTTTATGGCACACACGGCCTGGCCCGACAAAGTGATGTTTATGTCAGATCCAGTCCTTGTAACAAATAAGTTCAACACCACTGGATTAGATTTTGTACTCAGGAAGACTTGTCTTTGCTGATGAAATTACACTGGTAGATGTAGGTGGTTGCCTGGCCTTGCAAGCCCCTCTGGTGATGGATAGGCATGCAGATGTTCCATCAGTGAATCAGTCTCCTGCCCAAAGTTCTGGCCACTTGTTAGCATAGTCTGAGGAGAGCCTTGACTTCGCTTCTCCAAAGTATGGCCTTGCTAGCTCCTCAAAGGGCTGCCAAAGTGAATTTAGCAAAGATGGAGTCAGAGCATACATCTGGGAAGCCAGCTGGGTGGACAAGTCACAATTCTTTCAGAGCTCTCAGCCCCTAAAAACAAGTCAAGCTTACCACTAGCATAACTCTAAGAGCTAGAACTTGCGGCTGCCAGACAGTCTTTGGATCTCTGGGCTATTCTATACACAATGCCATACAATAGATACTATTAATTATTATTTGTTGCCATCCTCCACTGGAGTATGAAGCCTTTTTTTGTTTTGTTTGGTATTCCCTCAGTGATCCCTTTTTCCTGCCCAATGTTTTAATTGTTTGGTAAATGTTTTATCTGTTGTTTTTATTTCTTTGTATGTTTTTTTAAAGGTCAGTTTAAAAGTCTTAATGATGCATTGTTGTTATTTGGTTGCTTTTTACTATATATGTTTTAATTTGTTAGCTGCCTGAGTGGCTCTTGTGAGAGCAGAAAGGTAAGATATAACTGTTGAAAAATAAATAAATAAGGACAATTAAATAACTCCTACAACTCTTGGAGGAGATGGTGGGTGGACACACAGCAACTGAACAAATAGTTATGAAAGATTGCTGCTCCCCAAAATATTCCACCTGAGACAACCAGGTCAGATTATAGAGCTGGACGTGCTGATCACACTACAGCCTGCAGAAGAACTACAAGGCTAAAAGCTCCCCACAGTCCCAGATTCCCTGCACATAGAGAGCTGTTAACAAGAAGGCTAACATAGAACCTTTCGGCTTATATCTAGTCAGACTTGTACAATTGGAGGAATTTGATTTTTTACAGAGGAACATTCAGTCACATGAACTCCTAAGCCTTGATTTCAATACTATATCACAGTGGCCAGTTCATATTTAATGTTCCCTAACAATTGTACAGGAACCAAGAAATAAGGTCTCAAAATCTGGCGCCAGTAAGAAACCCCCATTTGTATCAGTAATGATGGCTCAGTGTGTGGAAATTTCTCCTAGGAGACAATATTCTGAATGCCAGGCAGAATTTGTTTACAGTGATTCATGCAGATCTTAGCCAAACCATGGCAACATATGTAACAAATGGCTTTTTTTCTTACTTGAAACCTGAGAGATAAATATGAAACCATTTTGAAAAGGAAAATGACTGCAAATTTGATTGAGAAAGGCTTCAATGTCTTTTTCAACCATTCTCAGCAAGAGCAACATTCATCAAAATGTTCAACACCGTTTTCTAAGTCACTTCCATATGTAAGGATGAGGAAAAAATGTGTAACTGGTTTGGGCCATCATTATGAGAACATACAGTAAACTTCTGCAGACCCCATAATCTTTAGAGTTATCTGATATATTGTTATATTTTCAGTTTAAAAACACAACCATTATTAAGAGGTGTGGAGCTAAGCAGGGTCGGCTCTGGCCAGTATTTGATGAGAGGACCATCAAGGAATACCAGGGTTGCAACATGGAGGTAGGCAATGGCAAACCACTTCTGAACATCTCTTGCCATGAAAACCTATGGGGCCACAATAAGTCAGTTGCAACTTGACAGGAAAGAAAGAAAGAAAGAAAGAAAGAAAGAAAGAAAGAAAGAAAGAAAGAAAGAAAGAAAGAAAGAAAGAAAGAAAGAAAGAGGGGGAGGTGGGAGGGAGGGAGGAAGGAAGGCAGGCAGGCACATGTATGGGATGGATCAAAACAGTTTCAGAAGTCAACTAACTCACAGGTGGCAGGGGACCAGGAGACCCCTGACCCTACAAGGGAGCCACCCAGGGATGACAAAAAGGCTGCATAGGAGGACATGTCAATAATCATTTGTTCAACCATAGGAAAGAGCTGAGAAGCCAGAAGGGAGATCGTTTGTGCTTCTCATTATGGGAGAAATGGAGAGGAAGACAAATAGCTCTAGTCTGGGAAAGTTTTAGAACAAATCATGAATCAGACAGTCCTTGAGTATTTAAAAAGGATGGCTGTGATTACAAAGAGCCAGCATGGGTTTCTCAGGAACAAGTCATGTCAGACTAACCTTATTTTTTAAAGAAAGTTATTACCTTGCTGGATCAAGGGAATGCTGTAAACATAGTTTATCTTGATTTCAGTAAGGTTCTGGGACCTGTTTTGTTCAACATCTTTATCAACGATTTGGATGAAGGGATAGAGGGAATGCTTATTAAATTTGCAGATTATACTAAATTGGGGGTAGCAAATATGGTAGAAGACAGAGTCAGGATACAGGATGATCTCGACAGGCTGGAAAACCGGGCTAAAACAAATAAAATGAATTTCAATGGGGATAAATGTAAAGTTCTGCGTTTAGGTAGGAAAAATCAAATGCATAGTTATAGATTGGGGGAGACTTGTCTTGACAGTACTATGTGTAAAAAGGAGCTAGGGTTCTTAGTAGACCATACAGTCAACATGAGTCAGCAGTGTGATACAGTTGCTAAAAAGACAAATGAGATTTTGGGCTGTATCAACAGAACTATAGTGTTCAGATCATGTGAAGTGATGGTACCACTTTACTCTGTTCTGATAAGACCTCATCTAGAGTATTGTGTTCAGTTTTGGGCACCACAATTTAAGAAAGATATAGACAAGCTGGAACGTGTCCAGAGGAGGGCAACAAGCCTGTTTGGGTGGATAGGGTGGAGTTTAAATTGAATAAATAAATAAATAAATAATAAATGAAGATGGTGAGGGGTCTTGAGACCAAGTCCTATGAGGAAAGGTTGATAGAGCTGGGTATGTTAAGCCTGGAGAGGAGACGATTGAGAGGTAATATGATAACCATCTTCAAGTACTTGAAGGGCTGTCATATTGAGCATGGTATGGAGTTGTTTTCTGTTGGCCCAGAAAGTTGGATTAGAACCAATGGGTTGAAATTAAGTCAGAGGAGTCCCTTCCAGCTCTATGATTCTATGAAATGTACAGACACCTTCAAAAATTGGGGGGGAAATCCTTGTCAGTTGAAATGCAGTTGAAATAAATACTCAAATATGAAATATTTTCAAAATTAACTATGTTTGCATCATGTTATGGGTCACAGGCTAGGGGTGGTCGAATACCACTTGTTCGACTCAACTCCTGTTCACTGGTCAAAAATAGGGAGCTGATAATTTGAGGATTGGTTCAATTGTTCATTACTCCATTTGTGACTGTTTGGTAGGATGCTTCAGTGTATTCCTTCATAACCATGAAATACAATGCAAATAACTTTTTGCTTGTGTACCGTCTGATTGAGCCCTACTACCCCCACCCCATCATTGCCAAGTAATTTATATTCTCAGCAGGCAATTATTTATACATAGACAATCAAATCAGTCGCAAATCATATAAATCAGTCATAAATAACTTTTTGTGATTTAATAAAATTCTACACTTCAGTGTTCATCTAAGTAGCCCTAGTGATACTAACAGCTGCTGATCAATTTAAATTGGCAATATCTTTGTGCATGTAGAGTTTTGCAAAAATGCAATGCAAACCTATTTAGCAGGATTCATGTCTGTTTACCATGAATCAAACCATTCTGATCTTAGTGGTGCTTTTTATTTTTTCCAATTTATTGCAATAGGAATTTTTGCCACAGTCAGCAGATTTAGAACCATTTCCAAATTCTGTGCTAAGGACTTTTATATTTATCCTGCATGGTTGTTATGTCTATAAATATCACAAAAAAATAATGAGGCCAATCATGTAGATGATACTTATTTGATCATGATCACACCAGTATATATCATACATCTCATGCACATGAGCTGTAAACATTAATTATGAATATCAATGAAAGAGTATTTCAGTTAGCAAACCCAATATTAACCCTTCCCCTTCACAGATGCTTGCAAGTCCTAAAACAGAGGGTCAATTCAGGAGAAGAATCAAAGAATAACCACAACATAAAATCTTTGTTATGCCGAAGAAATTTTTCAGCATTTGCTTGTCCTTTGAAAATATTCCAGGCTACACCAATCAACTATTCTCATCTTAAACACAGTTCTGAGTCTTTACAAAATCAAAATATGAATGCATTGCATAGATGGAAGCAAGCCGTTTATTAAATAGAAACTGTATTTTGTTATAGTTTAGGGAAATTCTTAAAAGAACCTACTAAGATAATTAAAAAAACATTTTATATAACTATGGTGGAAACAATCAATTAGTCAACTAACTGCATTAATTGCATTAGAATTAAGGTTTGTACCACCTAAACATTTATGTATTTTTTAAAAAAATTATGCCACCTTTCCACCCAATCAGTATCCCCAAGATGGGGTTGCCAACCTCCAGGTGGGGCCTGAAGATCTCCTGAAATTACCACTAATTTCCAAATGAGAGAGATGAAATCCCTTACAGAAAATCGATGCTTTGGAGGGTGTACACTATGGTTTACCATGCTAATGTCCCTGCCCAGGCTTCACCCCACCATCTCTAGGAATTTCCCAACCTGGAGCTGGCAACCCGATCCCCAAGGCAGAGTGCAGAATAAAATTAACATTTGAACAATTTAAAACAACATTTTAAATGACAAAATAATCACTTCAGTAAAATTGTTCAATCAGTCTACAGTGAACCCAGATGGCATGAAACAATGCAGAAGTGTGGGTGCTGAGTACTGGGCAGGGAACTCTCAGCCAATCAATTCTATCTGCCCTTATCTGTATGACTCCCAAAATGGTAATTGTCAAGCCCTAAATCATTAGATACAAAGATGGTATTAAAAAGAAGGCTAATGTAAATGAAAGGCTTACCACTGGGTAAAGAGACTGAAGAATACAGCTCACGTTTGTACCACTCCACATGTGAACTGTTGAATTTGGTCTCACGAACATCTGGCTGGGAATCTTTTTTGTCATCCTGATCTTCTGGAGAGAGAGTTTCCAGCTCTAGTTTCTCAACAGACATTGCAAAAAGATTTTTTTTTTTTTGCTTAAAAGTTTCAAATATAAACTGATAAAAGATGAAATGACACCAGCTAAATCCAGTTTGGCTGCAGAACATTAGCTTGGAAACAAAACATATCTTGATCAAATCAGGAAAATTGACAATTGTTTATATAAAACAAGAGTCACTATTTCCAGTTAAGTGGGTACAAGCTAAGGTACATTTCCTGGACTTCCCAGTTCTCTCCCAGGATTAAAAAAAGTTCCTTTTCCTTTAAAAAAGTTCTCTTTTGGTTGAGTGAAAACAGTATTATGGTGTTTCTGTGTAGCTGCTGGGAAAATAAACAGATAAGTGGAGACATTTGTATGCTTTCTAAGTTATGCTCTTAATAACTTTGTTTTAGCAGCTCTAAAATTCACATTTCACTTCACATTTGTTGAGCTGGGAGGGGCTTAGCAACACCAATGAAAACAAGTGGATACTACAGGGCAGCAGGCAGCTAAAAGTGGATGTTAATTATGACAGAAGTCTCAGATTTTCTGACCTGGGAGATGCGTAACAAGGTGCCTAAAATCAAGGGCAAATTCAGGCTTGAAACTGTGTCAATCAGCTGCAGAATCCATGCAGAAAGTATCAGTGGTTTTTAGCAGGCCGGTAATACAAAATTAACTATTTCTGGTAGGTATGTTTCCATCTATATATTGGAGTTGTAAAGGAGGATTTAGCTGATTTAATCCCTGCATGATTTACTTTATTTCTCTGCTTGAATCACTGGTTTTTCTTTCAAATTTACAAAGTAAGTATGCATACTGATGACTGCTTAACAGTTAAGGCTCAGTTAATCTGTGTTAAGTGATCCTAAATAAGCATTTTTACTTATGAATAGAAAAACCAGCTGAAGTTCCACTTATTCAAACAACCTCTGGAAATGTACCAGTCATCACTTGTGGATCTCGACTGCCTTCTGCCCACTCCTGCAATAGGAATTGCATTTTAGGAAGGCATTCATAATGCTTCTTCCTCCTTTCTGCATATGTTCTGTATATGTGTAGAGTATAACCTATCAAAGCAGCTTAAAAAAATCTTACTTTACCCAATGCCTGACCCACATTTTAAAATCCAACTAAATAGTGTTAAGAGTGGCATCTACTGGCAATGTTGGGAAGCTGCACAACTCCAAAGACAACATCTGCAAATTAATATCAGCCTTTCTGTTTGTTTGTTTTTAATGAAGCAAAAGACTGTCCCCATGGGGCTGTGTATTGTTAAGAGTATGAAAGATGGTTCAAAATTCCTAGGAACAAGCAGAGGTTTGCTTTTTTCCCTTTTTCCAAATATTCATCTATATTCTGCCAGCAATGGGTTTTGGATGCATTCCACTGCAAAATAAACAAAGCCTATATCTTTTATTGGACATGTTTTCCTTTATGGTGTGAAAAGTGAAGTACTCATACAGACAGGAACAAAAGTTCAGTTCTGTTGTCCTCTGTACATGGATGTTGAGGTCATTGTTGTTGAGGACAACAAGAAACACTGCACCCCATGCTTTATTTTGTTAAGCTGATGCACATATGTAGTCTATCAATCCTTACAACTGGCAGATATAGCAGTCCTCATCACTATGGTCAGATCCTTCACTCATCTACACTGCTGATGCAGATGATTTGGCCATGAGGGAAAAGGTCTTTTCTGGATGTTATGCCTCAACAATTTGACCACACAATCCAGCCATGGGCCTTGAACGGAGACTAGAAGTGTGCCTTCACAGCTCACGTCTTCTGCCGTTGTCACTCTAATTGTATCCTAACCATTTTATAACCATCAGGTCTCTAGTAAACCAGAAAGCTGGATCTCTCCCTTAGTGTGGGAGAGAACACTGCTAATCAATAGCATCTGAGAATCCACCTCCACAAAAGCATCATTAGAACTGCCATAAAGAATTTCAAAAATCCCCAGAGCATTTTGGATACCAGCTTTCTCCATAAGTTTATGGGGGAGATCTACTCTGCAGGGTCATTCACCCCTGTGGGAATGAGGTGCTACAGCCAGCTGGGCTTTAGGCAGATAATGGTCGTCTGACCATAACATGAGCATTACATCCAGCTTTCTACCAGTTTGCCAGTCATCCATTTGATATGAAAATTTAAATTCCTAGTACGACCTCTTTCCCATGCTGGCAAAAACAACCTGGGACAGATATGTATTTGTGATGATGGCTGTTAAACCCTGAATCTGGCCCAATGAGGCATCTTGGCATGAATGTTGAAATTCCCCCCAAGTACAATTGGTCTAGGGATGCTCAACAGCAAATAAGAGTTCACCTCTGACAGCTTAGTCAGGGCACCTGCCAACAAGCTAGGTGGCTGGTACACCACCAGAAGCCTCAAATCTTCCCTGGCACCCCACATAAGGTACATAAATTAAGACTGGCAATATTTTGCTCTAAGAATCTGCGAAAGGAGGGCAGGATCTTTTGAAAGATTATTGATTCTCTCCACAAACTTCCCCCCATGAGGTATTGGTGAAGGGTGGAATAATAGCCAGTTGGAGTAGTAAGGAACATAGTTACATAATCTGACATTAAGCAGGTAGATACAAAACCAGAGCCTTTTCTTTCATATTTATGGAATTAATTCTCGCCGCGTTTATTGCCAGCAGCTGTTCCTTATCTCCAGGATTTAAGGGGAAAGTGCACAAAAGAAACAACAAAGTGAGCGGTTTTTTTTACTTTTTTAACGCCTAAATGGAGTTTTTGAGTTCCTTTTCTTTTTTACTCTACGTGCCCCTCGTTATCGTTCGTCCGTTTTTCACCCGTAGCACCCTCTATTCTAACTATTCCTTTCTGTAGCCGCTTTATAAGGATGTTGTATCTGTTCCCTTTATTAATTATTACGGACCCCCCCTTTTTTGTTACAGTCTTTTCCCCACCCCTTTCAGCATTGTAGCTTGTTGAAGATACTTAGCTTCAGGTTACTGTATTTTCTGACTCGTTTTTCTGTAGTTCTCTTGGGCTTGTCTGTAGCTCGGCGAATCTCTCCGTCGAGTCTCCTTTTTGTTCCTTGCTTTGGGGCTCACAACAAAGCCAGAGGGGAGTCGCCACCCTCCTCCGCCGTTGTAGGCACCCCTTGCCAAGTTTCTCGCTACAAGAGAAACTTGAAGAACTATTTAAAGTCCTTATTAGAACAAAAGGTCTGAAAGTATGTGGAGAGACGCTCTCACACACAACTTCCCTCGGCAAACCGGAACCGGATCTCGGAGCCTGGTGCAAATGGAGAGCAGAGAGCGGTGACGTCAGAGGGCGCGACGA
>NW_015169244.1:39722-40303 GCF_001447785.1 Gekko japonicus | reverse complement strand
TGTATATTTGAGAACTTTGTTTGCAGGTAGATACAAAACCAGAGCCTTTTCTTTCATATTTATGGAATTAATTCCCAGGGTTTTATGCCACTGTTCAATAAAAAATATACTAGTGGCTTATAGTAAAATTATAATTCAGAATCATAATATATGAATGTGAAATAATCTTAGTTAAACTTTAGGCACAGTGAAATCTGTACAGTTTACCTTGGACTGGCCCTAAAGGTGCTTTTATGTGAGTGGAAAGCACTTCTGGTTATGTAGGGTAGGGTCTACAATTTTCATGTATTTCAAGCTCCAACCCCCTTGTATTATATATAATACTATTCAGTGGGTCCAGTGATCATCAAGTAGGGCAAAGGAGAGTTGTGGGAATGGGGATGGAGAAAAGATCTGTTTCATGACTGGATCTCTGCTTATGGTTCTTTGGATCCAACCCACAATCTTCTGTGTATATATATATACAAGAGGGGGACCCGCGATACTCGTGGGGGGGGAGAAGAGCTCCGTCTCCTCCATCCCCACCCTCGATCTCCCCGAGGTGGCGGGGCGGCGGCAGCGGCGACGGCAGCGGCGAGGCC
>NW_015169244.1:33725-38567 GCF_001447785.1 Gekko japonicus | reverse complement strand
CCCCCACCTGGAGATTGGCAACAGTGGTTCCCAATTACAGAATGGCTGATTTGGAGGGCAGAGTCTATGGCATTGTACCTGTCTGAGGCCCCACTCCTCCTCCAACTTCACCCTTTCCAGCTCCATCCCTCAAATTTCCAGGATTTTCCCACCTGGAGTTGTCAACCCTATCTACTTCCCAGCCAAGCATCAACCTACCTTCATTTCCCCCTCATTAATCAGCTTTCCATCTCCCCCTCATCAGCAGCCCCCACCATACTCTGAAGCCCTGACTGCCACATCACGTTGGCTGTCATAGGGGGGCCAACTCAACAGGGTATAAGGACACAGAGTCCACCATTTTCTCCAGGGGACCTGATCAGTGCCATCTGGAGACCAGTTGGAATTCTGAGTGATCTCGCACCCTCAGCAACAGTGGTTCCCTATGAGGGAATGGCTGGTTTGGAGGGTGGAGTTGACGGCACTTTACCCATCTGAGGTCCCACCCCTCCTCAAACCTCACCCTCTCTGGGCTCCACTCCTCAAATCTCCAGGAATTTTCCACCTGGAGTTGGCAACCCTATCTCCTTCCCAGCCAGGCATCAATCTACCTTAATTCCCCCCTCACTGTTCAGCTTTCCATCTCCCCCCACGTGCAGCCTGTAATCGGGGGAGGGGCCTGTTAGCAGGGTAGAAGGACACAATGAGTTTTCTCCCAAGGACAAAATAGGTGTGTAAAGGGCCTTTTACTGACAGAAACCAAGCTTGGTTGACCAGCAGCAGACACTGAGGGGAAAGTAGGCTTCCCAGCTCTGAGTAGGGAAATACATGGAGATTTGGAGGATGGATCCTGTGGACCTGGAGCTGGCAACCATACTCAGGACTGGGCCCAATGAGTTTTTCACAGAGCCGTAGAAAGGGTTTTGTTCCTTTGTCTCTTTACTGGCAGAACCAAGCTTGGTTGCCTACCAACAGCCACTGAGGGAGAAGTTAGAATGCTTTGGCCGGTGGCCTCTATGGCATTCTATTCAGCTGAGGCCTCCCCTCTCCCCTCCCCCCTCCCCAAACTCTGACTTCCTTAAAATGGCTTCCTTACCTGGAGCTGGCAATCCTATGAATTCCTCACAACAGCCACTGAGGGAAAACCTTGTCCCACACAGGAGCTAAGCAAGAGAAGTGTGTTCGTTGGGAAACACAGAGCTTCTGACAGAGAACAGTGGCTGAAAGGGGAGTGGGTGGGGAAGAGGAGCAGACCTGACCAATGGCATGCCAGTAGTCTTTACTGGCAGCCAATGGGCCAATGGCTGATGGAGCGCATGGAATCTCACCATGCCATAGGACAGAAGCCACAACCATTTAGTTTTTATATATAAGAGAGAGAATTAATTTGGCAAATCCAAGGAAACTTAAAACTGGAGATTGGAACCATTAACAGATCTAACTTGAAAAATGTCCTAGGTTTGCAGAAAAAACTGAAATCTTTGTTTAAATATTGGGGGTTTTAAACATTCTGAAATGATAAAAAGAGCACAAGTTGCTTTAGGAAAGGGACGCAGTCAGTGGCTGCAACCACAACAGGTTTGGTTTCTGCCAACTAAAGGCAGGGGGAGGTGCAAGATTCATTGGAGTCAACCCCAGCAGGAACCACTAGGCACCTTGATACTACACAACTTGCATGACTCACTTAGGTCTGGCTGCTTGCTAATGTTCAGCTGCAGCAGCTGCTCAGAAGTAACCCTACAACTACTCAAAGAGAAGAAGGGAAGGAGATTGTAAGCCTCTCTGAGACTCTGAGTTAAGGGTGGGGTATAAATCCATTCTCTTCTTCTTCATCATCTTTGTCATCAGCAAGCAGCTGGCATCAGGCCAGGAGGTGTGCACTCTGCCTTCTTACCTGTAGTTCTGTTCTCAGCCTCCATCTATGGTGCTGTAAGGGTGTAGGAGATACTGGTGGGGTGGGAATGGCTGATTGAGGTTCACCTGCTGAATCAGGGCTGGAAGGTGTCAGTGTTGTCTGTGACTCTTGTTGTCTGTGACTCCTGACAAGCCTGCAATTCATTCTCTTGCTGGTCAACTTCTGTTAATTCAAGGCTGACTGCACAAGGCTCATCTTCTCCTGAGGAGTCCTCTTCTCCCAAGGAGTCCTCACTATTCTTGAGCCCTGACTGACCCACAACAGGAGCCTGGGGAGGATAGCAACCTCAGTGGGATACAGTGCCATTGAGCCCATCCTCCAGACCATCCATTTTCTCCAGGGGAACTGACCTCTGTAGTATGGAGGTGAGCTGTAATTCCAGTGGATCCCCAGGTCCCACCTGGAGGCTGGCATCTTTAGGTCTGTCCAAGCCCTGCACATAGTTTTTTTTTAATCCCCTGAAGGTAGGGTAGTTTTATTAATTTTTGTTACACCTACGTGACTACAGAAAAAGAAAAAGGGAAGGGAAAGAAAAATTAAAAACCCCAGGGTACAGACAGTAAATAAAGAAACCCACACTATAACTAAAAACCCAAGAAAGGAAGGTCTTTTACAGTTAGTATACAGTTAGTCATAAAACTTAAAACTTTTCATTTAAATCAATGAATTTAGGAGTTAGTAAGTCCATTTTAGTAATTGTCTATTTTCTTCTCAGTGTGCACAGAGTCTCTTTCATCCACTTCAGTTATAAATCTTTCAGTTCTTAAGAGCTACTTGGGAACTCTTAGCCGCAAGTCATACGTGTCTCTGGCCGCGCCTCCTTCTGCTCCTGCTGGGTCTCCGTCCATCTCTTCCAGGCTATCTGCAGGACCCCCTCCGTCTGGCTGCTCTTCCTTTTTCGATCCAAAAAACTGCTTCAACCATTCTTCCGCTTTAAACACCGAGTCAATTTTTTCTCTTTTATCCTTGTATTTAAACTGCACACCCTCTGGATAGAGCCAGGAATACTGAATCTGGTTGATCTGGAGTGTTGAAATGAGTTCTTTGTATGCTTTTCTTTTCTGTCGAACCTCAAATGGAATGTCCTTTAGGACCCTGATAGTTGCTGATCCCAGCTGCAGGGGTTTGGCTGCTGTCGCTTTGAGAATATCATCTCTTGTCTGTCGTCGGAGAAACTTGACTACAATCTCGCCCGGCATGTTATTCTGCTTAATATATTTAGAGTAGGATTGATATACCATTTTGATCTCTGCTTGCGCTTCTGCCGGTGCTTTGCCGAGCGTCGATGCAATTAGCTCTGTCGCCACCTCCTTCAAGTTTTCTCCTGACGTTTCAGCCACCCCTTGGAACCTAATAACTTTATTAGCTTTTTCCATCTGTAGATTCATTAGCCTTCTTTCTTGGAGATCTTGCCTTTGCTCCAACAGACCAACTTTCTTCTTCATCTTTTTGGTATCGTGTGCTGTCTCTTTAAGCTTTTCATCGGTTTGAATCGACTTTTTCACGAGCTCGGCGATCTGCTGTTGCTGCTTTGCCATACTCTGGTTCGAAGCAGCCATCAATTGGTTAAGACCATCGAGTCTTTCATTTATGGGCCGGAGCAGCTCCGTTAGCGTGGAGAGGATGTCTCCTTCTTCTACCCTCGGACTTTGACCACCTCGCCCAACTTTCGTTCCTTTTCCTCGGACGCCAGCCATTCTCAGCTTTGTTTACACTAAAGAGAGGCTTTACACTCTCCTTCAGCAAGTGCAAACTTATCTGCAAAAACAGCTAAGTCTTTGGCACACTTGAGCGCTTTTCGTTTCTCCTCCCCCCCTTCTCTTTAAAACACAGTTCAGTTTGTTTATGTCTGGGATTCCCTCCCGACGCCGCTATAGGTGTGGGGGGGGTGGAACTCACTTTTAGATCTTATTCGCTCGCCTTTTTCTCCTCTTCATTGACGGTCTTTAGTCACGCCTCATTCACTGACCTTCTTGCTTGTCCCGGCCAGCATCAGCTAGGCTTGGTAAAAACCGAGCCTCTCAGGGGGTGGACCGATTGGGGCAAAAAGGAGCGCCTCAATTCTCCGGCTTAAAGCCATCGAAGAGGTCACCCCCCATGCGCCCCCGGCTTGGAGCATCCTCACTGAGGCTCACCTGGGGGTGCCACTTGAGGTGGCACTCCTCCAACACCCCTGGAGCACGGAATGCCTCCCCAGCTTCAGGGGAGAGCCTCCGCCATCGCCGAGCCACAGACCGGAAGTCTAAGCCCTGCACATAGTGATGCAGAGGGTGGCATCCAGCTCAGTTGAGTCCTAGGTAAGGCAAGGCAGAAGGTGATGCCTGGCCTGGTCCCATTGCAAGGCAAGGCAGAGGGTGGCACCTGGCCCAGCTGAGCCACATGTGATGTAAGGCAAGGCAGAGGGTTGTGCCTCACTCAACAAAGCCCCACATGAGGCAAGACAGAGGTTAGGCAAGGCAGAGGCCTAGTCAAGCCCTGCATGGAGCAAGGCCAGGCAATGGGCAGCTGGCCAGCCTGGTTGAACCCTGTGTGAGATGCGGCAGGGCAAGGCAGAGGGCAGCACCCCATGTGAGGCAAGGCAGAGGGTGGTGCTTGGATCAGCCCAGCAGAGCCCTGCATGATGTGAGGAAGATGCTCATCTGAGAGGAGGGAAGCAGTCCCTGGCCTGCTGAGATCTGCCTGAGATGAGGAAAGCAGCACCTGCTCAATTGGGCTAGGGAGAGAACATTTCCAGGGTTTTTCACTCCCAGTCCACTCCTGCTCATAAAATGGATGAGAGGAGAATGAGATTAGCTTTTTTGAGTCCCCATTGTGGAGAAAAGTGAGCTATAAATGAAGTAAATAAATAATAAATATAGCCGAAGATGGAAGAGCAGATAAAAGCTGGGTGGGTGAGAAGGAGAGAAGGAAGCAGAGAAGGTTGAGGATATGGGCTTGTCAGGTGGAGG
>NW_015169244.1:28968-33713 GCF_001447785.1 Gekko japonicus | reverse complement strand
AGCATGGGGAAGTTGAGACACAGGGAAATGAGCACCCTTCACAAATCCTTGCAGGTTCCCCACTGTGCAACTGGATCCACCCTGGCAACCAGCACCACACAACAGTGTCAGTTTTCCTGTGTGGTAGGGTGAAAACCTGATGATGGGGAGAAAGTAAAGGTAGGTTGGCTGGTGGATGGGAAGGAGAAGAAGCAGGAAAGGGAGAGAGAGGCTATGGGGACTTTCAAGAAAGTTTTGGAAATAGGAGGAGTGAGTCACAGAGTCAGCATTGTCATCTAGCCTCTGCTTAAAAGCTAAGACCATGGAATGAGTCCTTTCGTTCAGTGTGGAGACACCTAGGCCACCACATTTCTTTGTTTCCCCATCTCTTTGGATTACTAAATATGATTAAAGAGGTCAGGATTCAAAGGGCAAGAGAGAGGGCAAGAGAAAGAGAGAGCCAACCCCTGCCCCCTACTCACCCACAAACCTATAAACACATGCACTGCCAACATCTGCAGAAAAGAGGAGCGCCCTGAAAACATGGTGGTGGGGAGGAGAGGCTTGCATGGCTTCAGCCACCTCTGCAAAAAGCCAAGCAAAGTGTAGGTCTCCTTGGGGCTGGAGGAGACAGCATCCCTGCCCTGTCCTCCCCTTCCCAGGCATCAGCTGCAGCGGCAGACACCCCCTCCCCTTTCTTCATCTCCATTTGTTAGGCCTTCGAGGGCTTGGGGGGGGACATTCACACACACCTGGCTGTACACTCACCTCAGGAGCCTCCGCTCTCCCAGCCTGCCCCCCCCCCAGCTGGTTGTACTGCATCTCTGAGCTGGCGAGCTGCACTTCAGCCCTGCTTGCTTTCGGGCAGCTCCTGATGTTATCATTTATTTTAAAAAGCTTTGACACCCAGCTCACTGTTTACATCATAGGATGTACATCAGAGGAGTTTATATCAGAGGAGTTTTGCTCTGGAAGATTCAGGGTGCAATACTAAATGTGCTAAACTGGATATAAACACCCTTGAGACTAGTGGGGCTTACGTCTGAGTAGACACATCAAATATTGCGCTGCATGATTCCAAGGTGAGGATACAGCATCAACAACCCCAAATTCTCTTTTCTCTCCTCCCCCCTTTTGCCTTGGGAAGGGAGGCTGGCTGGGGGGAGGCAGTGGTCTGCCAACAGATAATGGGCCAAACCTTGCTGAAGGCTGTCTCTCCCCCCCTTCCCCAACGCATCCCCATCCGCTCCCGCCAGAGCCTGCCAGCAGTGGCAGAGGCGAGTGAGCACACAATAAAGCACAATAAGGGGGCTCCTCCTCCTGTCCTGCCTTGCTTGCTGCTGCGTTGAGTCCATCCCTGTCTCCCTCTGGCCCTCCCCGCCTGCCGGCTCTCACTTGATTCACCAGAAGATTGGGAAGGAAGAAGAAGAGAAGAAGAGATTGGATTTATACCCCACCCTTCACTACCCGAAGGAGTCTCAGAGCGGCTTACAAACTCCTTTCCCTTCCCCTCCCAACAACAGACACCCTGTGAGGTAGGTGGGGCTGAGAGAGCTCTTGACAGAAACTGCTGTTTTTCAAGGACAGCTCTTATCAGAACTACGGGTTGCCCAAGGTCATCCAGCCAGGTGCAAGTGGAGGAGTGGGGAATCAAACCCAGTTCTCCCAGATTAGAGTCCAGGCACTTAACCTCTACACCAAACTGGCTCTCTCTCAAACTGGCTCAGGAGAGAGGTGAGTTCACTACCTTCGTCTGACCCATGCCAAGCTCGCCCACTGCCTGCTGTTTTACGCCAAGGGGCCAAATCTGTGAGGCATGTGGCCAAAACTTGTGGGCAAGTGCACAGCAGCTCACCTTAGGGGGAACACTGTCAGGTGTTTGAACATCCCTAATTTCAACACTTGTGATTTGAAATTTTACCTTTCAGCTTTCTAGATAAACAATTTTTCTGACATATTTTTAGCAACCAACCTATAAATATACATCTGTATATAATATTCAGCTGCAATTTAGAGCACGTAATGAAACTGTCAGGTAAGCAGTGGGTTTAATTTTAAAGTATAATAGAAACATTATTTTATCAACATAAAATCTTTCACAGATATTTTGTACTAATTTTTCAGATAGGCCTTTCCCCTGCCAATCAAATTGTATAATTTAAGTATTATACAACAGTTATCATCTAAATATGAAAAAGATGGGCTCATCTGACATAAATGGGATTACTTTGTCAATCATAAAACTGCTACAAGTAATCAGCTTTTAGTGATAAGGAAGTGACAGCAAAGTTGTAATTTAGTTCAAAAGAAAGGTAATGCTCTGAAACGTTCCCCAAGGGCAAAATTAGGTGACAGTCATATATATCACAGTTGAATGTCTATATAACACAAAATATTTCTGGAGGAACTATAATATGCACTGAGGCCAAAGTTGTCCCGCTGTTCAGATTATACTTTTCAATAATTTATTGTACTCATTTTAACAACAAAATAAAAATGTGGGGTAGGTGAAAGTCATCTTGGATTTTTAGGCTGTGAAATGAAATGCCTTCTCACCATCCCCCCTATGTCTAACAAAATATATGTTTGTAGCAGATATGCTGTCCACGGTATGAGAACAACTTGGCAAGCTCAACATCAAGCCTTTGTAGTGTACTTTATTAACTAAGGGCATTTTCTCTCCCAGTAGGCACAACTATGGATTTGGGGACTGACATAGTGCTAGGGATAAATAGATCATTAAGGCCTCTGCAAAAAGTCCCGGTGGGATGAGGGCTACCCCAGACCCAAGCAAGGGGTGGCCTTTACCCAATGTGTGGCAGGTGCAAACTGCCACTGTGAACTAGTGGCCCTCATCCTGGGTGGGGCAGGGAAGGGGGTTCTTGGCCCAAATTAGCCTCACGTGGCACAGGGAAGGAGGTGCTCAGCCCAAGCTGTGTGCCATGCCAGGCTGGCTGGGAAGGCTTATATTCCCTCTTTTGGGGGAGGGACCCTTTTCTTTCCTCTCAGCATACCCTACAGCAGGGGCCATTTCGTAGAAAAAGAGGTGCAGGGGCTCATTAGCATAATTCATTAGCATAATTTATTTGCATATGGCACACCCCCTGACATCACCAGAAGTGTGTCAGAAGGCAACACCCACCACTCAGTCTCCACTAGACTCTTTTGGATTCCTAGCTATGGGGGGGGGGGAACGTGCAGATCTGTCCTCGCAGAACAGGGAGAGCTTGTACCTGAATAAAACTTGGTCTTAAAGGTGCCACTGGACTGTTTTGGACCGGGGGGGGGGGCCCTGCCGCTTTCTTGTTTCTTAAAGGTGCCACTGGACTGTTTTGGACTGGGGGTCGGGGGGGGGGGGCTCTGCAACTTACCTGGCTGCTTCTTGCTCTGACTGAGGGCTACTGGGAGGAGGGGGTGGGGCTTGTTGCATGTGCCCGCCTCCTGGGCTCTTTACTGCCAGAGCTCCGCTCCTGTGCACTCCTGCAGGAAACGACCCCTTTTAAGTTACATGATAAAATACAAGCAGGAACCCACAAGGAATTGCAAGATGCACCTCATTTCCCTCTCCCCCATTATTTCCTCTTTCCATATCCTGGAAGCCCCGATAGCTTCTATCGTTCTATCACTTCAAGGATATGGAGCAGTCCATCAGTGGCTATTAGCCACAAGGTATAGATAGGGGCTTTGGGGCAAGTGATGCTCTGTCTTCTTGGTGTTTGGGGGGGGGGGGGGCTTCTAATGTCCTGGCCCCACTGGTGGACCTCCTGATGGCGCCTGGTATTTCTGGCCACTGTGTGACACAGAGTGTTCGACTGGATGGGCCTTTGGTCTGATCCAACATTGGCATCTCTTATGTTCTTATTTTCCTGTTTCTTTTTCTCCTTCCCATCCAACAGCAGGCCTACTTTTATCTGCCCCTCTGTCTTCAGCTTTCCCTCTCCTCACAGCAGCCTCTATCTAGGAAAACTATGGCCCGGTCATGTGGTGCTGGCGAGTGGGCCAGGCCCACTTATAAGATAAGAGATCCTCAAGGACTTGTGAGGGGGTACCTCACTTTCCTTTGTATCCCCCTCCATATACTATTCCTTCTTTTCTTTCTTCTGGCAAACCCCATACCCTCTCCCCATTCCTGCCTCATTCTCTCCTTCTCAGCCATTCACCAATCTCATCTTTAGCTATACTTATTTACTTCATTTATACCCCACCTTTATCTACAGTGGAGACCAAAGCAGCTTACATTATTCTCCTCTCCTCCTTTTTAATCCTCACAACAACCCTGCAAGGAAAGTATGTCACTAATCTAAAATCACCCTGTAAGCTTCCACAGCATGATGGGGATTCAGACCTGGGTCTCCCAGACTGTACTCTGAAGCTCTAACCACTACACCACATTAGCTTTCATAGGGTGGCTTTTGTTGAACAGTAGCAAGCAGCTAGCCCTAGTTGAGTAGTATCAAGTAGTAGAACATGTTTTTCCAGGCCTATGGTTGCCAACCTCCAGGTGGAACCTGGAGATTTCTGAGAATTACAACTGAACTCCAGATGGCAGTGATATGCCCCCCTGGAGGAAATGGCTGCTTTGGGAGGTGGACTCTATGGGATTATATTAGGGCTGCCAAGTCACCCTGGGGGGCGGGGAAACCCCTGCCCCAGAGGCCCGTTCCCTGACGCCGGGAAATCGGGCCCCGGGGGGAACCCCGCCCCAGCATGCGCGTCACCAGGAAGTGACGCTATGATGCCGGGCATGCTGGGGGCGGGGCCATGGC
>NW_015169244.1:17460-28803 GCF_001447785.1 Gekko japonicus | reverse complement strand
GCATTCCTGTATATCTCAGAACCTGAGAGTGGAAGCAAATTTGCATTGACTATAAGAAAGTTAACTCAATCCAAAAGTTAATCTGGTTTTGCCATGAAGTATGAAAATATGGAATAATTCAGAATGTATTTTATACCACTACAACTGTGGGTCACTGCTTTCTGATTCTACATGTATTTATTCAGGTTTTCGTGGTAATTAGCTGTAATCAAAGGAAGAGTTTGCCAGTAAGTTAAGGATGAAAAATCAAGTAGCCTCTGGCAAGGAATTTGCTAACCATTTTTAGGTACAGTTGCTTGCTCAGAAGCAAAATTGGATCTAGGAGAACAACCAGAGGAAATTAGCCACCAAATTTAATCTAAAGTGAAATCTGGCAATGAATTTGGTGGTTCCTGATTAGGTGAAATATCCAGCAATTTGAAGGGAACAGAGTTTTGATAATATAAGCAATATATCTGAGCATATGAATTCCTCATCTTCCCTGCAGAAATAGTAATACAAGTCTTTAGTCATGCCTCCTCACTGGCACTGCTGGATGTCTGGGGCTAGTTGAAATACCCATTTCAGTGGCAAAGTTTAAAAGACATGGTGTTAGAGTTGCCACTAGTATTCACCAAGAACAGAATTTTGAGGTGAATTCCAAGGACCCTGCTTTGAAGAAATATCTCAGGAATTCCAAGGGCAGAAGTTAAAACAATTCGCAGCTCACAAGATACATGGTGTTAGACAAGGTGTTAGAGTTGCCACTAGTATTCTCCAAGAACAGAATTTTGAGGTGTAGAAATATCTCAGGAATTCCAAGGGCAGAAAAAAATAGTTTTATCAAAAGAGGGATGTTTACTAATTTTTTATCAGATAAAGTTGGGTTAAGCCCCAATAGTGGGAATTTGACACTCTCTAGACTGCAGGCTGTGGAAGGTCAGTAGTTCAGCAGTTCAAGACCCGGGTGCCGCATGATGGAGTGAGCTCCCATCTCTAGTTCCAGCTCCTGCCAACCTAGCAGTTCGAAAGCAAGAAATTGCAAGTAGATAAATAGGTACCACTTCGGTGGGAAGGTAACAGCGTTCCGTGCGCCTTAGTGTTTAGTCATGCCGGCCACATGACCACGGAAATGTCTTTGGACAGCGCTGGCTCTTCGGCTTTGAAACGGAGATGAGCACCGCAACCCTAGAGTCGGATTCGACTGGCTTTCGAGCAAGGGAACCTTTACCTTTAGACTAGTAATAATCTTGACCATAATTACTTCCCTATGGAAGAAGGAGGTCTCTGAGGGAGAAAGTGGTTGCACATCTCAATTTTTACACAAAGCGTTTTCATTCCTTGTTTTTGCTCTACTCAGTCACCTCTCCTATGGAAGGACCACTGAACTGCTGATCCCGCTTAGACCTGGTTGTCATTGTAGAATGACAGAAGAGGGGAACAAGCATGTAAAGGGGAGAGTACTTACCTGTCAAACCCACTCTGGTCTTCACTCAAGACCTTCCTTCTGGCTGGCTGTTAATGCACCCTTGGAAAGTTCTACTACACTATGCCATCTTAGCATTTTATCAGACAAAATCTCAGCTTTGTCTTCAGTCACTCTCTGCAAGAAGTAGAAACACCCTGCCTTCTGTTACCTGTCATGCAGGTATTTTGATCCACCCACTGAGTTCAGAGTTAGATATAGAGAAGTGGCCACAGGAATAGCCCATGAACCCTAGAAATCTTAGGTGCCCAAATTGCAGTGGGATTTGCATTCTCAGATCTCATTTATGATACAATTGCAAAGTACAATAAAGAGTTGAAGAAAAGGAAGTAATCAAAGCCATATAAACGTGAGTGCTATGGACTTAAAAAGTTAGCACATTCTCATTTGCATTAAAAAGAAAGAGATTGCAGGACTGCAAAGCTATATAGCTTAGGAAGAAGGGATCTCATAAACTTAACTACTATGGCTCCTGTGTGGATTCATATATTTATTGAAAATTGCCTTGAGGAACATTGCATTGCATTAGTAGAGCTAAATGCCTTTTTCTTTAGCTGCAAGGACTGCTTCCTGGACAACTTTAAGGAAACAAAAGCAAGCCAAAAAGCATACTCTAGTTGTATAAAAATCTATACCAGAGTCTCAGGAAATGGTGAAAAAAGGCACGCTTTAGACAGCAGACTGCTAACTGACATTCATTGTCCTCTGCATGCAGGAACTATATTTAATATAGCTGAGTTTGAAATGCACATATTATGTCTATGCTAACATTATTAGGTTTATACTAATACCTGAACAAAGCTCTTTATAAATATCTAAAATATTCATAAAAGACATCTATAGCAGGAATCTGAAAAATCCTATATGTGCACACAGGCTGCTTCTGCTTGCACATATGCAAGTGGGTTTGCTATTTTTCCTTCAGATGCAGTCCTTCAGGTCTTGTGGAATGCTGTTCCAAAGGGTTCCTTGACCTTTGGTGTGGTTTTTTTTAGAGGTCTTGAGTTGTACTGACAGGATATTAGCAGAGATAAATACCTTTTTGCTGGCATATCAGTTAAAGGTAAAGGTTTCCCTTGCTTGAAAGCCAGTTGAATCCGACTCTAGGGGCTCATATCCATTTCCAAGCCGAAGAGCCAGCGCTGTCCAAAGACTTCTCCGTGGTCATGTGGCTGGCATGACTAAACGCCGAGGCGCACAGAACACTGTTACCTTTCCACTGAAGCAGTACCTATTTATCTACTTGCAATTTCTTGCTTTTGAACTAGTAAATTGGCAGGAGCTGGAGCCAGAGATGGGAGCTCACTCCGTCACACAGCACGAGGGTCTCAAACTGCTGAACTACAGACCTACCGGTCTGCAACTCAGTATCTTAACCTCTAAGCCACAGCGGCCCCATGGCATATTAGTTAGCAATGCATTATTGGTTAAAATAAGTAAGGTTCTTGATTCAGCTTGACTATTGGCATTCAGTTCATCTTTTGGGCTTGACAGTAGGACAGTGTGATAGTGTACTGAGATCTAGTACATACACTGTGGATATACTTGTACTTTCTTTGACAATTGTTCTTTTTCATTTTAATAGATTTTTTTTTGCCATGTTGCCATTATTTATCTGCAGGTGTACTCATAACTGCACCAAATGGCCTTTGGACTTTGCTTTTGGTGAAATATAGTAATAACCTAGTAATGTATGGGATGCCACTGCTCTTAAAAATGCTTTTTTGTGTTCCCTTGAAATTCCTCTCGTATTTCCTGATAAATTTTGATTGATTTTCACCTAAAGTAAAACTTTTGTGGTAAACTACTAGAGAATGGTCAAGGGAGAGGAACAAAAGATCCAACTATGTGCTATGTTAATATCCCCCCCCCGACCTGACTCACAGTCACAGTACAGCAGGGGAATCAACTTAAAAATGGTTCCATCACTCAGTGTGGCTCAGAATGCTGTGGGGGGACAGAAGGGCTTTTGCCAGTTTGGTGTAGTGTTAAGTGCACGGACTCTAATCTGGGAGAACTGAGTTTAATTCCCCACTCCTCCACTTGCAGCTGCTGGATGACCTTGGGCAAGCCATAGTTCTGTCAGAGCTGTCCTTGAAAGGGCAATTCTCTCAGAGCTCTCTCAGCCCCACCTACCTCACAGGGTGTCTCTTGTGGGGAGGGGAAGGGAAAGGAGTTTGTAAGCTGCTCTGAGACTCCGAGTGAAGGGCGGGGTATAAATCCAATCTCAATCTCCTCCTCCTCCTCTTCTTCCCTTTTTTGCTATTTTCCTTACTATAAATGGCCATAGGGGGACTCTTAAGAAGAATTTTGCTGGATCAGACCAGTAGTCCGTCTAATCCAGCATCCTTTCTCAAACAGTGGCCAATCAATTATTCTAGAGGGCCAACAACAGGGTACAGAGGTGGAGACCTTTCTCTGATGTTGCCTCCTGGAACTGGTATTCACAGGTTTACTACCTCTGAATGTGAGAGTTCCCTTCAGTCATCATGGCTAGTAGCCACTGATAGACCTATTTTCCATAGGTATATCCTGCTTGCCCATTTCTTGAGTTCCACATGTCCTCAATCATGGTCCTTTCCCCCCATGGTCATTTCCAGTAGAGAAAATCATCATGGTTAGTAGCCACTGATAGACCTATTTTCCATAGGTATATCCTGTTTGCCCATTTCTTGAGTTCCACATGTCCTCAGTCACATAATCCCAGGGAGGGGAAAACAACCCCCCATGGTCATTTCCAGTAGAGAAAATGATGTGGGATAGAAAGCAGAAGCTCCTCCTGCTACGCTTGCAGAGCTCTGATCTACCCCATGTGATGGAGTTGTTTTTAAGGAGTCCCCCCAATGTGCATGTGGCTGTGAGTCAAGTTGGGGGACCCTTAACCCAATTCAAGTCACATGTCATATATAGCTAGACTCAAAGATGATCAATGAGCTGACCTCCTAGAAAAGATGAAATAAATGTTTGTTTTAGAGATAAGACTAGACACAGCAATATGATGCTATATGCAGATGCCCCAGAGTTTTAACAGAGTTGGGATTATTTAAAGAAGACATTTTTTGTGTGTGGATCATGATCATTCCACAGTGAGTGGAGAAGGCAAAAACAGCTTTTAATTAGATAGTTTACTCAAAACCAGAATTAGAGAGATTTTCAGACCAACCCTAAGCTCTGTACATCGCTGGTACCATCAGCATGCATGGGAAAATATGTACCAAAGAAGACCTAACTCCCGAGAGCCAAGAGCATACCAATTGCACTGGAGTGTATAATTACCCTGTTGCTACCAAAAAATCATGGTAGAGCATGCTGATGATTCCTGCATACTAGTTGTGCATAGAAGTAGTGAACCAATGCGTGCAAGTGCTAGCACATCCTTCTGACATAACCATGCCCCCATTCACCTGCAGAACACAGCACCTGAAGAGACAGAAGAAACACAGCACATCCTATTCCAGAGAGGACTATGACATGATTGGTAGGAGCCCTTGAATGAAAACACACCAGGAAGTTCTGCAGAGGCAGGTTTGTTTCCAATCCTGTAACCACATTTCCTCATGCCAGACAGACACACAGGGAATGAACCATGGCCACTCCAAGAGTACCCACATGCCTCCATAGCTTAATTTACTAGACAACCCTCTTAGAAAACACAAGTTCTTTTTGCTGCAAGGGACTAGATCAGACTGGGCAGGGCTTAGAAGCACCAATATTTGGCAAGGCAAAGAGATGCATATACTATGGAGACAGCAACAAAGCACACAACTGTACAGTCATAAAACATGGATTTGAATTCCATTTATAGGGATAATGGCAAGAAATTGGTGATCCTGTAGCCTGCAACAAGCCAACTGCATCAAAAGAGAAGGCAGACACAGAACTAGAGCCCACACCTCACACAAACTGGAATTTTTGTACAAACATACACCTGACTGAGCACAAAGGATAAATGTTGCAAGTTGGGCATAGGGTTGCCAGGTCCTTACTGTGTTCTGGTGGGGAGGCTCCTGTATTCTTTCTGGAGCCTTCAGCACATTTGGAAAGTGCACGCACCATGACGACGTCACCAAGAGGTGACATCATCATGCAGGGCACATTGTGGGGAGGGATGCTCTAGCATTTGAGAAAAAACTCTATGGTTACCTCTGGGTGATGTCATTGTGCCAGTCACATTGGCACGAATGAGGCTGCTTGGGGGTGGGACTCCCCTAACAGCCAGCTGAGCAGTGGCAGACTGGGCCCCTGAATGCAGGGGAACCCCATCCCCACTGGGGGATGGCAATCCTAGTTGGGCACTAGGCCTTCCCCATGACCTTGGTGTCAAAACTAGCCATATTAGGGTAGACATGATTGCAGAAAAGGGCAGTGGATCAAGTCCCCCATGGGAGAAAGTATCACGATTGCAGAAAAGGGCAGTGGAAATGCACAGGCATAACATACCCAAGGATCAAGTCCCCCATGGGAGAAAGTATCAAGCAGTCCTGGAAGGAGTCCTAGGCCCCAGTAAGGATTTGTCAAATAGGCTAATTGGGTGACCCACAATCCAATAATTTTATTCAGCAACTCCACATGCACCCTGCATTCAGGAGGTTGGTTACCACTACGTAGCCTAATTCATCCCTTCTCCATCTTCACTTCCTTCCCATCAACTCAGCTGTCTTGATTATGAGACACCAGCTCTAATAAGAAGATTCTGAAACCTGTGAAACCTGAGGAGACTTGCTTTCCCCCTTGCTAGATCACAACCACCATCAGTGTGAATCTTACAATGAAACTACCCGGCCAGACCATTCCTCCCTGTAACGCACCATGCCGTCGCCAGGAAGTGACACTGGGTGACACTCTGGCAATGGGGCTGAAAACTCAATGGTACCATCAAGTTTCCAGCCCCATTGTCAGAGCGTCACCCGGTGTCACTTCCTGGCAACGGCATGGTGCAGCACGTCCATTGTCCCTGCGGGAATGATCCTGCGAAGACGTCTGTGTCCCCCGCCGAATCACAGTAAGTACTTGGGAAGCCTGGGCTATTCCCTTGGCCTCTGATCCTGCAAAGAAATAACAACCATGAGTGTTTGGCAAGTAGCAGCAAAGGTTAGCATGGAGTGTCTTGAGCTAGTCACTGTAGTGGGCTCCCTGTGTCCCCCAGTGTCCCTGTGTTTGTGGAGGCTGCTACACTCATTAAACCAGCAAGACATTGTGTTGACAACACAGTGGTGTATTTCCAGAATATCTGCACTCTGCAAACATATCTTGTGCTCCCAGCTGTTGAGGAAGAAAGCTTGTTGAGCCAATACATAGTGGATACACATGAAAGGGAAGACATTTGTGGCAGTCCAGTTCTGAGGTGGTGGATCCTCCTTTCTAGCTTATCTGTGTAGATACATCATCCTTGCATCCTCAGTTGGTAGAGGGAAGGGCTCAGATTGTGTCCTGAGGCAGAGGACCTGAATGGGTCTGAGCAAAGCAGCCTACATGCTAAAAGAATGTACATTCTCCTCCTCGACTCTTGGTGACTCTTGAACTCCATCACAGGAGGCCTTAGTAAGGTGGGCCAAGGCCTACTTTCCATGCTCCTTCTCTGACCAGAAGTACTCACACGGAGGCAGTGGCAGCTTATTAATCAGGCTTTATTTAGGTTTTTCCAACCAAGGTCATCAGGGTAGCTGCCCCACTCCCTTTCCACAGCCTCCTATTCAGCCTTGCCTTCCATGCACCAGCCACCCCGCCTTCATGCCTTGTGCTCCTCTATCTTCTTCAGGCCCTATGCTGCCCAACTCATCTCCACATCTGCTCTTAAGTCCTCACCCAGCTTCAGGCCCACAGCTGCAGAGTCTGCCTGACATCTCTGCCTTCCTTGCATTTGCCGGCCTCTCCAACCCAGGAGCAGTACCTGTCCCTAACAACCAGCCTCCTCCCAGTCAATGCCCTTTTGGCCAGACCCTGTCTGTTGAACAAGCCAGCCCTCGGAGCACTGCACCGACTCTTAAAGGGCCCTCATACCCTATCTGCCCTTCCATGCCACCAGAACAGTTAGTTTTTCACTGTCCATTCATTCTATAGGTATGTATAGCTTTATGCCAGGATTATTGCCAGCACTGGAGGTAGAACACTGGCTGGACAGGATGCTGATTGAGTCTTTCTCCACCTTGGCATATCAGTGATGTGCCAGTTTCTATTCTGGTGTTGTGCTGGTGCACCCCATCATGTCTTGACTTCTGTCTCTTCACATTGTGCCAGGGTTTACATTTGTTCCCTTGATCAATTCCCTTTTTTAAAAAATGAAGTATTTGTAACAGATCTGAACCTCCATTTCAAAGTTCCTCATTTCCACCATTCTACTGCATTTAACATTGAGACTTCCTTGGCATTTGAATGGGAGCTTAAATTGATCCCTTAATTATTCA
Organism: Gekko japonicus; assembly: GCF_001447785.1. Classification (NCBI taxonomy): domain Eukaryota; kingdom Metazoa; phylum Chordata; class Lepidosauria; order Squamata; family Gekkonidae; genus Gekko; species Gekko japonicus. The sequence continues at coordinate 20,934 of NW_015169244.1, read as the reverse complement.
GTTCAGATTAAACTTCATCCCACAATTGCTGCCAGCTATTCCTAACTGCTTGTCATTTTTAGCTATAATTTGTTTCAGGGCTGAACTTTTCCCCCAAAAGGCATCACACATTAAAAAGGTCACTTCTAGCTTTATCTGTTCAAATGGGTTTCAACCTATGTCTTAGAGTGAAAAACATTTTTTCAAAGATGCTGGGGTAATTTATATCAATTATGTATCTTCTGTTTGCATTAAAAGTCACGATTGCAGGCTGTGATTCTAATGTTAGAGCCCAGAGCCAGCTTAACATTCATTTTATGGCAGATTATCATTTGTTTTAAAAGTGGGAAGAAGCTTTGGGTAGGCAGCTATTAACAGCCCTAATCACTGCATTAACATTGCCTGTTATGGGTGCAGAGGCTGCGAACAGCCCTTGATCAGTGGCATTATTCTAAAGATAATTGTGACATTTTTCAGAGAATATTCTTTACACCTACTGCCTCGTACTTGATCTTCTGTCCTCCACACATTGTATTTCACTTTATTATCATGACTTATAGATGAAGATCCTGGGCCATGCCCTGACAATCCAGACAGAGAGGTTTTCTGGTTGCCACCAGTGGCTGGTGAGCGAGAGGTAGCCATGTTGCTGGCTGCTCCAGATGTCTGCCATGAAGTGCACGGTTCTGGGAGATAGAATTACACTCTGTGGGATGCCACAGGATAGATCCCACACAGATGATAACTGGTTTCCTATAGCAACATTGTGAGTCCGATTCATCAGGAATGATTTGAACCAGCTCAATTCACATCCCCTGATACATACTTCTGCTTCCAAAAACCTCAACAAGATAATATGATTTACTGTATGGTGAAGTGGGGTATGAACTTGATGTAGTTCTCACCAGCCTAAGAAAGCATTGCATCTGAAGTCACTGACCAGGGGTTTTGCTCCTAGGTTGTCAATTTGCTTGGGATAGGTCGCACCTGGCCCCGGCCCACCAGAAAGCCCAGGAACTGAAGTTCTCAGAAGCTGATAAAGTTTTTCTTGGAGTTGGCCCTTAACCCTGTGCTGGCTAAGCCACCCTGAGCCTGCTTGTGGGGGAGGGTGGGATATAAGTATGATGTGAAAAAATAAATAAAATAAATAAATCAACATGGCAGAGATATTGGACATGGGTGGGCCAATCAGCACTGCACATGATAATATTGTCAATATAGGCCATGGTGAAGCTGACACACTGTGTGAGGGCCCAGTCAACCAAGTGATGGAAAGTGGCCACAGCCCCATGAAGGTTGAAGGGCATTATGAGGAAGTGGGGTGGGAAAGCTATCTTCTCCTGGTCAGCTGGGTGCATAGGGACCTGCCAATAGCCCTTTGTGAAGTCCAGCACAGAGAGGTACTGCACCATCCCTAGCTGGTCTATCAGGAGATCTGCCAGTGGCATAGGGTAGGCATTGAATTTTGTGACTTTATTGACCTCCTGGTAGTCCATAGAGAAGCGTATGCTGCTGTCCAGTTTAGGTACTAAGACAATGGGGTTCCTCTACATGCTCTGTGAGGGCTCAATTACCCCCATACTCAGCATATTGCTTACTTCCAAGTCTACTTGCTTCTGTGGGATGAACTGCCATGGGGCCCAGGCTACGTTCACCAAAGGTATGATGGTGCAATGTGATGCCAGGGTGTTCTGCCCTGGTTGGTTGGAGAAGACCCCCGAAACCTGATCTAGGAGTTGCTGGATATCTTTCTGCTGGGTGGCTGTTAGCTCTGGATCAATGTCCGGCCTGGACATATCCAAAGGGGTTCCTTCTCAGGGCATCTCCCTGTCTGGTACGTCACCAGGGATCATGGCAAGGTGGCATGGGGCAGTCTTCTTCCTGCCCCATGTCTTACTACTCCTTGAGGTCATTGACATGGAGCTGTTTCCTCTGTCACTGGGTGTGTCCACATTGGACTTCATACATGAGAGATCCCAAGATGTGGGCAACAGAAAACAGGCCTTGCCACAGGTCACCCTGGGTGTGGCTATGACTCCCCAATGTACCAGTACCTCCTCTCCTATGCAAAACAACCATTCCTGTGTGAACCAGTCATAGCACTGTTTTTTGTGCTTGTTGTGTGTCCTGGTGTTGACCCCGAGCCGGCCCCTTGAACTTAACCCCAAGGACCAAAGCCACAATGGAGGGCCAGCTCAATGACAAATATGTGGTGAGGTTGGGCAAGCATGACAGCAGGGTCCCACTCACAGAGAGCAGGATGGGCCAAGCTAGAGAAAGAAGTATGCAGCAGCTAAAGGCAGATGGGACCCATCTGGGATCCATCAACATTAAGGTGACCAAAGAGGGGGAAAAGGGAAGAAGGGCTCCCAAACCACAACTGTATATCCCAACCACTGGAGTCGGCAGTGGGAAGGGAGGTAGAGGAGGATGGGCAACCCACCCTGCCTGATGACGAGGAGGAAGAGAAAGGGAAGGGTTGGGTGCAGGTGTTGAGCATTGGGATTAGGAGAGCCCTTTGGCGGCTCTCTTGTGAAGGGGAGCAAGGAAGGAGGAGTTGGGCTGGGGGTAGGTGATTTAAATGGAAGCATGAGGACTGGCCAGGGAGGAGGAACTCGAGACTCTATGAGGACTTGGAGGGCACCAGCAAGAGAGGAGGGCTCTGAGGGTGGATGGAGTGGGGAATCAGGTGAGTCACAACCCCCCTCCTCACAGAATTCTGAGGCCATGTTCCCTGTTTTGCCAAAAAGAAATCACACCCTGGAGCAGCACATCCCTCCATCTAATGTTGTGGGGCCTGACATTGTGCTTCTTCCAGGTTCTGACAGGCTTCAGCTCAGGCCCTCTCAAAGTGTTCCCTCAACCACTGCACATACTCTCCTGGGGGCGACCTGATAGTAGCAGGCTCAGTTACCCACTGGTTGCCCACCAGCCTGAGGATTCCCTGTGAGACCCATCTATACAGAAGCTCAAAGGGGGCAAATCCCATTGAGGCCTTTAGGGTCTCGCAGAGGGCAAAATTCAGTGGGTCTATGTAAAGGGCCCAGGTATTTGATCAGTTGTATGTCAGCCTGCAGAGCATGGCCTTCACCGTTTGGTTGAATTGCTCAATGATGCCGTCCATTTGGGAATGATGCACTAATGTAAATATCTGATGGATCTGGAGGGCCTGGCATATGTGCTGCATCAGGGTTGCTGTAAAGGGAGTCCCCAGGTCCATCAGGATCTCATGGGGCAGGCCCACATGTGTGAAATAGTGTGTCAATGCCTAGGCTATGCTGGTGCTTTTCATGTTCTGCAGAGGAATAGCTGTGAGGTAACAGGTGGCATAGTCCATCAGTACCAACAGATACCAGGCGCCTCGGGCATTCAGGGTAGCAGTCCCACAAAGTGCATTATGATCCAGTTGAAAAGGACCTGGATAATCAGCAAGGGGGAGAGTGGGGCACAGAGGGCCAGGCACCTAGAAGTCCTTTGGCATGCCTTACAGGTTCA
>NW_015169244.1:8749-17413 GCF_001447785.1 Gekko japonicus | reverse complement strand
GTTCAGCAGAAGTCCTTTATGTCCTTTTTTGTCCTTTATGTCCTTGGCCACTGACAGTCAAAAGAATCCAGCCAAGTAGGGTAGTATGGTTTCCCTGGATCCCTGCCCAGGAGTGGTCTTGGGCAGCCATCAACACCTCCCATCGGAATCACATGGGGACCAGGAGCCATCATTGGACTCTTGAACTTCCCTGAGCCAACCTGTACCACACCCCGCTTTGTGTATAATTTGCAGGATCCTCTGGCTCTGCCATTCATCCACTACCATCCCCTCACTGTCTGCCACGTTCTGTATTGGCCCCTCTAGGGAGTCATCCTCTTCCTGCACTGCCAGGAATTGTGGATCCCACTGCCATTGAGTGGTTGGGTCTGCCTCCTCTGACTGTCCAGAGTGAGGAACCGAATCGGTACCTTCTGTGTCCTGGGCTGGCAAGGCCTTGTTGGTGTGGGGGGCTGCCAAGAAGTCAGGGTGTTCTGCCCTAGCAGCAAGGGGTAGGGGAGGTCTCTCACTCTGGCCAGCATGACCTCAGTCCATCATAGCTGGTGCATTTTACCTGCACACATACTACTGGGCACTGCTCCATGTGCCTGTGAAAGCAGGCAATGGCTGCTTCCTGGACCAGAGGGAGGCCATCCAGAAGTAACTGTGACCAAATCATGGAGATGAAGCTCCCACTATCCAACATGGCAGTCATTTCTTGTCCTGCCACTTGTACCTCTACTAGTAAGGGCAGCGGATGGAGGTCTCAGCTGACACCTGTATAGTTTTTTTCTCATCTAGCATCATATTCCATTGGGACACTCCTTCTTGTAGTGCTCCCAGTGTCTGCACATAAAGCAGGGGCTGCAGTCAGTGGCACTTCCTCCAGTGGCCAGACTCCTGTTCTCTGGTTGTAGTTCTGCCATCCTTCTGTGGCTGGGAAATTTTCCCAGAGCTTGGTGGCCTCCTTCCTTGGAATTTCAAGCAGGCTATCCAGTGCTGGGGATATGATCTGCAGCAACTGCTGCAGGACAACTTTGTCCACAGCTTGTGCTTCCCTCATGAGGTAGGGTCCTAAGATGAATGACCATTGCACCTGTGGCCACTGGGCTGCTTCTGTGGTGTACTTGAAGGTCTTGAGAAAGGCTTCTACCTCATATTCAGGCCCCAACTTGGTCATGGAGAACCAGGTACCTTGGCTGAGGCCTACTGCAGTGCACACTCCTCTGCCCCCCCAGGCCCATATGCAGCAGAGGGTCGAGTAGCATCCAATACCTGTTGGAAGTCCTGCATAAGAGAGACTTGGGATTTCTACTGTTTCTGTGTTACCTCCTACAGAAGCTCTGCCAGGTGTTCTGACAGCCATTGTCTGAACTGGTTGAGGTCCATGTTCCCTTTGGGCATCTTGTCCATGGGGCCTGGTACCTCCATCCCCTCTTGGATGGGAGTTCCCTGTTGGCCCAGCAGGGTCCAACTGGTATAGGCAGGTGGGTCGGGGGTGCCCTAGCAGCAAGGCACTGCCTGCCGCACATGGGGAATGCTGCCTTTTACCATCTTGGACCCTGTGCTGGGATACTTGTCAGGCCTCAGAAATGGAAGGGAGTAGAGCTTCCTTTATACATCCTGCCTCCCAGCATGTCTCCACTCCCTTCCCCTCCAGGGGAGTTGGTCCCTGACTGTCATAGCTGGGACTGGTCCATTGGCCCAGACCCATCTGCCTGACGCAGACAGTCCCACCCCCAGCTACCCCAGCCCTCAGCATGCCGTGCCTGTCCCAGCAGGGTGGCACCTGGATCAGATCAGGTGGGGCCACCTGCACCTCTGGGCTGTGTTCTGCCTGCTTCCCAACTTCTGCCAGCCCCAGCGGCCTCTAAGGTTGTCAGGCCATGTGCAACTACCTCTTCCAGCTGCCTCTGGCTCTCACTGGAAGCCTGCATGCTGCTGCCTCTCCCAGCCTCTGCCATCACCCACTGCCCTCTGGTGCTTCTGGGCTGTGTGCTGCTGCCTTCTCTAGCCTTTGTTGGCTCCCACCATCTTCTGGTGCTCCTGGGCTGCATGCTGCTGCTGCTCCCAGCTTCCACTGACCTTCAGCACGTCTCTCATCCCATCTTCAGCCTCTCCTCTTGTCCCTGCAGTTGGGGTAAGTTGGCTCAGTGGGTCTTCTGTTGGGCATCAGGGCCATCTGGGGGGGGCACTATCTGAAGCAGGCAGTTGGGTGGGGTCTCCTCCTTCTGTGGCCCTGCTGAGTCTTGGCATGCCTGTGCCAGGCCCCGACATATATATATAAATTGTGTTTAGTACTGAATAATATGAGAACTAATTGATTAGACACAAACACATGGCATCTTTTTTTACAGCGATTTCTCTTTGGCTTCATTTATCCTGAAGTGCAAATAGTGTGCTACAGTTTGAGTATAAAGTCTCTTCAATGTTATCCTAATGCTGAGAATCAACTTTTGAAGCCAGAGTTTGAAAGCCACTTTCTACATTTTGAAGCTCAATGGTCAATCTTTCCTATCTGATTGTACTCACAATTCAGCTTCTCTATGTTACAAGAAGATTTTTGCAATTTTTTTTTGCCCCTGCCCTGGAATGAGATACAAGTCAAGAGAGCCATCATTAATTAAAGTCTTATTGACAAAAATAAGTAATTAGCTGAGAACCTGTTGTTACGCTACATCCGTCTCCTCTCAAGCATGGAGGTAACTAAAAGCATCCTATTCTTTAAGGTGGGGTGACTGGTTGTGCAGTGTTATGTCTCCTCTGTCACCAGACAACTTGATTGCCTTTTTGATCTGATGACAGATGAACAGACAGACAGACCTCTGCACAAGCAATGATTCCAAATTTCACTGTCATTTTCAAGTGGGAGTTGCCATCTAACAACCTCTGTTGATTGTCTGCACTTGGGCAGCCCCACCTTGAACCCAACCCCATTTTACTTGCCAGCACAGTCCTCTGGCTCAAGAGATACAAGCTTCATTCTCCTCCAGCCACTCTGATGTTGATAAATTAAGAGTTCAGCTGATGATGCTCAATAGCAAGGGAGTCTGCTTGGCATCCCCCGCCTAAGAAGTTTTCCTGATCTGAATGGTGTATAGAACTGCCAAAAAGAAATAGTCTCAGTCCATCGTAGCTGGTGCATTATCAACACACAAAGAAGCAGATGCTCATTCAGACAATATTTCTTCTTTAATTCAGTGTGTCTTTGAAATAAAATAATGATCCCATTGCCTGTTTTTCCAGCATCTACCAGCTGTTACATTTCACTGATTCCACTGCATTTCAGGTTTAATATTTTAATTTATTCATAGTAGTCTTGGCACAATTACCATATGTTCAATAGTGGTGGAATTTTTGAGTCACTGTTTTTTGTGCCATTATAAATGGGATATATGCTTCATTTAAAAATTAGATTTTTTTTTTTAAAAGTAAGAATTTGAAAAAGAAATTTCATCCTCTACACACAAGAGTCTGATCAATACATATGTTTTGGCAATGATTTCGAAATTGTATTCTGTGGAACTGTGACATTTTTGTAATGAGAAAACTGTTAATGCCATGCTGCCATAAGGCTCAGTCTCAGTTCCAATAGGCCTGCCTTTCCAGCCTGAAGCCAGGGGCTAGAAGTGATGTTTGGAAGCCAACATTCTTTTTGGGATACCCAATACAACTTCACATCTGCAAAGCAGTGGTAGTAGGTACCCAGTGTGCAACACGCATGATTAAAAACCTCTACCTGTCTGTAGGGATGCCAGGCCTCCCATTATAGTGGGAGGCCTTCTTGCAATCCCTTTCATTGCCCACCAGCACCTCAGGTATCAGTGGGAGGAATTTTGGGGGGGGGGGCGGAGAATGAATGCATATTGGTGTTATGTCTCCCCTGTCACCAGACCAGAGAAGTACATTCTGCAGCTGCAAACCTGTTCAAAAGGCATTCAAGCTGTTTGGTGACAGAGGAGACAGAATACTGCACAACTAATCACTCCATCTTAAAGAAAAGGATGCTTGCCGTCAGTTGCCTCCATGTTTGACAGGAGACAGATGGAGTGATACAACAGGTTCTCAGCTAATTACTCTCAGCGTTCCACAGATAAGAAGGGTACATTTACACATCAGTCACCAATTCTGATATATTTATTTGCTTCACTATGTTTTCCCCTGGAATTAAATCCAAACAAATGGTGTCCATATGAACTAAGCTTGTTATTCCTGTTTGGTTCTTGCATCCGTTTGGTTCTTGCAACATAAACATCTTCATTATGTTGTGTGCTAATTTGCTGCTCACCCTCTACCTATATGTATGGACATTCCACTCATCCCATTGCATTTCAGGTTTAATATTTTAATTTATTCATAGTAGCCTTGGCACAATTACCATAACTTCCTTTTCAACATCTTGCAACATAAACATCTTCATTATGTTGTGTGCTAATTTGCTGCTCACCCTCTACCTATATGTATGGACATTCCACTCATCCCATTGCATTTCAGGTTTAATATTTTAATTTATTCATAGTAGCCTTGGCACAATTACCATAACTTCCTTTTCAATAGAACAGATTTAGAGTCCAGTGGCACCTTGGTCTTAAATTTGTTCCATTTCAGTGTATCTGAAGAAGTGCAGACAAAAGCTTATACCTTGAATAAAACTTTGTTGGTCTTAAAGGTGCCACTGGACTCCAGTTTAAATTAAAGTCACTCTGTGCCACTTATTTACAATCAAGCTGTTCTTCTGGGTTTCTTGAATAGCTAAGAAGGGGCTGACACAAACAGTAAGAAATAAAGCTTGGCAGTCCCTTTAGACAAACAGTGTCATTGCAGGCTTTAGATGCCCATGCTGCAATATATTAGAGTAATTAGGCAGCCCTATGTACCTTTGACATTATTAAGAAAGTGCTGGGCTCATTAAGAACATAGTGCAGTGTCCCAGAAACGTAGAGAAGTATTATAGATCAAAGAAAATAATCTCCATTTAGAAAACCTTTGATTCTGCATGGGTCACAAGTCACAAAATACATACAACTCTTATTTGTGATTCTCTCTAACAAGGAACAGATCCTCAAGAGGCTGCAGGCTTTGGATTTCTTTAAAGATGGTTTGGATCATGTCATGATTGCCAGTAACCATCCGGCAGCTGATTTTTCAATGAATGGTTCAGCTGCTCATGACTCATTTGCAGCGGAACAAAGGGTTGTTTCATCCTTTCCCAACACAGTCCAGTTAGCTTTCACATATGCACACTGTCACACATCAATGGATCTCCCCCATCACAGCTGTGTGCCACTTTGCTCCACAGCAAAAACAAAAAGTTAAACCAATCAACAAACATATACACTGCCAGAAAATCATTTTTTAAAAGTTCTACTATTTATTGTTCCTTTCTGTATTAGTGACATTAATGGCTGCTGATCTGTTTGAATTGAGAGGGGTTTTGTGCATATGTAATGTTGCAAAGCACCAGGGGTATTTTTGGGCAGGAACGCACAGGAACGGAGTTCCGGCTGGCTCCCAAGTTGGCCACACCCAATAGCAGAAACTCATTAGGATTGGCTACATTAGGGGTGTGGCCTAACATGCAAAGGAGTTCCTACTACAATAAAGCCCTGGGTTTTGACAGCAAACAAGGTAAACAGGATAAGAAGCAAAAGGTGGGTGTGGCTGGATGACTATACTTCTGGTAATATGGGGGTGCAGCCTAATATGCTAATGAGCTATGCTCCCATGGGTGTGGCTGGATATGCTAATGAGTTTCTGTTGTTGGGTGTGGCCTATTATGCTAATGAGTTCCTGCTGGGCTTTTCCTACAAAAAAGCCTTGCAAAGCACCATGGGTCTTGTAGCTTCCGCCTTGTGCCCATTGTTAACATCTTAAAAAGGTAAAAAAATCAAAACTAAAATTGTACATCACAATAACAACCCCACACAGGAGCACACATAAAGCAAGTACAAACTGATTATGCTGGACAAAAAATCTGCTACACAATTCCTGTGATAGAGGATGGACTGCTCTGGAAGAACATTTTCTACTAAATAATCAAAAATGTAATGAGCAAGAAATTCTCTGATCAGCTACCTTCACAGAACCAAGCAACTAAAAGCCAGAAAGCACCTCTAGTATCCAGCTGCAAACCTGTTCACAAGGCATTCAAGCTGTTTGTCACTGAACCAAACATATATGTGTATTGGCTCACCGTGAGTGCAGCTGTCGAGGTAGGTAAATTAGACTGTCAAATGTGTTTGCCACAAAATTTGCAGCCTCCAGATTTTTTTAAAAAATGAAGTGGGGAAGATTAACATAGCTGTTCATTCATCATCAAGGTTATCCCCCTCCACCAAAGCTAAAAAAAAATGCATTTTTGGATCAAATCAAATAAACATCTTTCCAATTCAGCATTTTGTTTCCAACAGCAGACAGCCACATATCTATCATTGTCATGATAAACGATTTGTAAGAGAACCACAGATAACTAAAACATACTTTGGATGTGCTTCCATCATACTGGAAAAATTCATACATTGAATTAAGGTTGTGGCATCATGATATACTGAAATCCCGATTTATATGCTATTGTTAGGCCATATATTGGAACAGTCAATACAATCCAATAAACAGGCTGGATCCAAAGGTGAGATAAGCGACAGAGGGAGAGAAGCATCTTGACTGATTCCTCATTGTTGCTATATAGTGAAAGTCAATAGGGACTTTCCAGCTCTGGAAAAAGAGGAAAGGGGGGGGGATACTTCTGCAAACCTGTTTCATTTCTAGAAGTCTTAATTCCAACCCTGTATATGATTATTAATGAATTTAATAAATAATCTCAATAGAAGAGGTACCATATAGCCCATGATAATAAAATATTGGATACCACAGAGATAACCTGCAGTTGAGATTGCACATTTTCTATGTGCTGAGGAGCTGCTAAATTGCAAGAGAAGAATTATTCAAGCTGTGGGAGCCATTTATTGCTTTACATACTCAAAAGGTAAACATAATTATCTCATCAATTACCTGAAAAGCAATGAACCTGCCATGAGAAAAGAGGCCCACAGCAGAGGAAGAATGGTTTAGAAATGTTATACTGAAAACATAACCTAGGACAGTTTGCTTTGGATTTGGTATATTTTTGGATTCACAAACCTCTTGAGGTTGGAAGAACTGTAGAATTCCTGTGGTATGTACAGCATCTAGCACATAATTGATACAAAATTTAAGTAGCAATAAATTCAGCCCTGAAGCTGGATTATTGCAGTGCACTTTAAAGATTTAGACATTTTCGTTAATCCAGAATACAGCAGTTTGTATTTTGACCAAAACAAATCGTGTATGTCACATTGTACTTGTCTTAGAATAATATATTCAGTGCCATTATATTTCTAGGCTCTGTTCAAGATGTTGGTAGATTGCCTAGCTCTGTACAAACATGCTCACTATTGTTATTATTCACACCAGCTTAGGTTGCTGGCAACACATTCAGTATTTGCCTAGATACTCTGGAATTAGCTATAAGTAAAATTAAGGCTATCCCTTCCTTTTCTTGAATAGTTTGCAAGACAATTTTCTTTCCAATGGCATTCAGCTTATTCATGCTGGAGGGAAGGGGGTTGGATGATGTATGTGGTTTTAGATTGTCGTATACTGCTCTGATCCTATGGTTTGGATCCAGCCAAGCATTTCCATGGGTGGAAGGATTTCTGCAAGCGATCACACAGTGAACAATACAATATCAGGGGGGGAAACCATGCAGAAGGACGCTAAGAAAAAGAACAGAATAAAGACAATATACAAATAAGCAACTCTTAGGTACTATTGGAATTGGAGTGGTAGTAATACATGTATAGCATCTACAAATGTTGAGCAGGCAAGTACATAATAAACATATTTAGTGTTCCAACAGGTAGCATACAATGTATTTCCAGTCTTCCAACAGGTAAGTATACAAATATAGAACAAGTCCATAGTACAAGTACAAAGCAAGTCTATAGACAAAGACTCCAGATTTCAAAACTTCATTTTGGCCCTGGTCACACTGGGGGGAAAGGTGCAGCTGAAGTGCAGCTTTTGTGAGCTACATCAAAAGAGAAGCATGGTGGCAGGATCAGACAGATCCCCCGAGCTGCTGCACAGTTGCTCCCCGGGATGATCAGATGCCGGGGGGAAGCCACAGATCGGTGAGCGAGGTAAGCCCACTGCACATGTGTGTGCCTGCACAGTTTGGCTGGGGCCTCACATGCTGCCGGAGACGGGCGTGCCGGCGATCACACAGCCGCCCCTGCTGTGGATTTTCAGGTAAGTAGTAGTGTTTTGTAGGGGTTTTTTTGATCTGCATCTTCGGCTGGAAGAGATGGATCGGGGATAGGTGTGCGCTGCTTCCCAGATGTTGCAGTGTGATTGCACCCACTTGATGTGCCCTGGATCCGTCCCTCTCGCGGATCAAAGCCTCCCATGTGGCCAGGGCATTTATATATTCTTCATCAGTAGAGGCTCAATATAGACAAAAATATTAAGAAATCTCACAAAACAGAACAGACTCCAAGGGAGAAATAAAGGTATAGTCCTATTACTGATTAGAGTACATCATAAGCATTCATCATGGGTTTCCAAGGTAAGTATCAGTCAAACTGCTTTCCTATATGGAAAATATGGCCCCAATCACATGGGGGGGGGGGAGCACAGCCAAAGTGC
>NW_015169244.1:4829-8662 GCF_001447785.1 Gekko japonicus | reverse complement strand
GGGGGCGGGGGGGGGGGGGAGCCACGGGACGGAGAGTGAGGCAGCCAGCTGCACATATGTGCGCATGCACAGTTTGGCCGGTAGCCTCAAATGCTGCGGAAGACGGGCGCACCGGCAATCCCACGGCCGCCCTTGCTGCGGAGTTTCAGGTAGGTAGTACTCTTTTCTAGGTTTTTTTCCATGTGCGTTTAGCCCTGGAAAGGACGGATTGGGAATGGGTGCGCTCCGCTTCCCAGATGTTGCAGTGTGATCGCGCCCATTTGATGCGCCCCCGATCCATCCCTCTTGTGGGGCAAAACCTCCCGTGTGACCAGGGCCTATATATACCTTCATGAAGGACTAGTGCTTACATAAATAATAATCAAGTGAAGGTTTATGAACTCACCAATCCTTGTTGGAAAGAATTAGTAAGGCAGCCAGTCAGTATACATGAAGGTAAGTTTCCTTAGTCTTAAAACTGCTGGTATACCTTAAAGAGACAGAGAGTGTACAGCAAATATATATACCAAGGCTAGGGACCTTAACAGGAAAAAGGTCAAGTTTCAAAACATAACAGCCTCCAAAGGAGAAATAAAGGTATATCTACTCATAGCTAAGGACCTTAACAGAAAAGAGATCAACTCTCAAAACATTACAGTCTTCAAAAGGGAAATAAAGGTATATTAACATTGCCTGGTTAGAGTGCATCATAAGCATTCATCATAGGTTTTCAAGGCAAGTCTCAGCCAAACTGCTTTCCTATAAGGAAAATATACATGCCTCCATGAAGGGCTAGTGCTTACACAATTAATAAGTATCAAGGGAAGGTTTATGTACTCACCAATCCTTATTGGAAAAAATTAAAAGGGCAGGGACTGTACTACTAATATATATACCTTGGCTAAGGACCTTAACTGAGGAGCTGCGGTGGCTCAAGTGGTTAAGATGCTGAACTGCAGGCTGTGGAAGGTCAGTAGTTCAGCAGTTCAAGACCCGAGTTGCCGCATGACGGAATGAGCTCCCGTCTCTAGTTCCAGCTCCTGCCAACTTAGCAGTTCGAAAGCAAGAAATTGCAAGTAGATAAATAGGGACCACTTCGGTGGGAAGGGAACAGCGTTCCGTGTGCCTTGGTGTTTAGTCATGCCGGACACATGACCACGGAAACGTCTTCGGACAGTGCTAGCTCTTCGGCTTTGAAATGGGGATGAGCACCGCAACCCTAGAGTTGGACACGACTGGCTTTCGAGCAAGGGAACCTTTACCTTTTTAAGGACCTTAACAGGAAAAAAGTCAGCTTACAAAACATAACAGTCTCCCAAGGAGAAATAAAGGCATATGTATTCATGGCTAAGGACCTTAACAGGAAAGAAATCAGCTCTCAAAACATTACAGTCTCCAAAGGAGAAATAAAGGTATACTAACATTGCCTGGTTAGAGTGCATCATATACATTCATTTTAAAGGTAAGTCTCAGCAAAACTATTTTCCTATAAGGAAAAACATACATGCCTCCATAAAGGGCTAGTGCTTTCACAAATAATCAGTATAAAAGGAAGGTTTATGCACTCACCAATCCTTATTGGAAAAAATTGAAAGGGCAGCCAGTCAGTATACATGAAGGGAAGTTTCCATAGTCTTAAACTGCTGGTATACCTCAAAGAGACAGATATTACACTACTTATATATATACCATGACTAGAAACCTTAACAGGAAAGAAATCCACTCTCACTAATTAATTGTAAAAGGGATTGTGTACTTATTTTATAGGAAGCAACTCAACTCCAATGCCTGGTTAAGACCGAAAGGTGGTAAATTTTAAGACGATGGATCCAATAGGCTTCAAGTTGGAATAATGTTTTTTGAAACAGTTGGTGAGTGGTGAAGTCTTTTAGAAGATTAAAAAGATATTTTTTAAACATTGGCATGTAGTTGGTGAGATCCCAGGATGTCAAAACAAGCATTTTGTAGGCTTTAGAAAAACCAAAAGCATACGGGACTTTTTAGTCCATTCAGACTTCACCACTCACCAACATAGTGAAGCAACAATGGAAGGATTTCTGCCCACAAAGAGTGACTTTCTTGTCTCCGCCTCCTACTTCAGTCCCAAATGCCCCTTGAAATGCAGTTCATGGGGGTTCCCTGAACCTCAGAAGCAGCATTCCAGAGATTGCTGAAGGATGGGGAAGTGAGAAACTTATGCTTCATGGGCAGAAATATTTCCATTTACAGAAGAGCTCATCTGGATGCAAGCCATTTTCTAGCTTTTTCCTTTTTAATCTTGTGGGTGCTCTATACATACTTTGTAAACCACTATGGACAAGTATTGTGGGGAAAGTTGATCTAAAATATTTCAAATAAATAAATAAATTCATTAAAGCAGACAGCTGACTTACAAAATGGAAGATGAGAAAGACTGCTAATATCTGCAGCATTAGAAACCTTGCTATAATTTTCTAGCAACATATTTCCTAATTCATATAAGTGGGAAGCCGTTTAAGCAAATTACTGTCCTAATACAAGAAGGAGACTATGACCTAATAGGCATTAACGAAACTTGGTGAGATGACAATCACAACTGAAGTATTAGGATTGAGGAGTACAACTTGTTTAAAAGGAATAGGAAAATAAAGAAGGGGGAGGAGTAACATGTCAAATAGGTGTATACTTGTGAGGAAATACATTAATCTGAGCATGGAAAGTCAGTTGAGAGTCTCTGGGTTAAATGAAAATGGATAAGAAATAATAGTAATATTATGATGGGGATCCGCTATGACCAACCCAGCCAGGCAGAGGACCTGGATGAGATACTCCTAGATCAGATAAGAAAGTTCTCAAAGAGATGGGACATAGTGGTCATGAAAGATTTCAATTACCTAGATACCTGTTGGAAATCAAACTCTGCTAAAAATAAAAGGTCTAATAAATTCCTGACTTGTCTTGTTGACTTCATTTTCTAGAAGGTGGAGAAGGAAACAAGGGGGTCTGCTGTCTGGCACTTGTTTCTCACCAACAGGGAAAAACTGGTTGATGAGGTAAAAGTAGTGGGCACTCTGGGTAGTAGAGATCTGCATTCGGTTCAGATGAACCAAAAAGCAAAACGAATAATGCCTATTCGGCATTATTCAGGCTTGCTGAAAGCCTAATCAGATTCTCTAATCTGATTCGGCTGGCCGAACAGGGATTCTCTGAATGTATGCCATATATTCGGCATCCATTTGGGGAATCCCTTTGCTGGGCGAGGAAGGGAAGCCCTTGCTTCTGAGGCTAGTGCCACCTCAGTGGAGTGATTCCCTGGCCAAGGGAAGGTTTAAATACCTTTCCCTCCTGGGGAGTCATGCCGTGAAGGCAGCATGAGCCCCAGAAGCAAGGGAAAGTTTTAAAAATGTAAACACTTTCCCTTCCCCCCCCCGCTCCGGTGGGTGGGCCGGGGAAGGCACGGGGAGGCATTTAAATGCCTCCCCGCTCCTTCCTGGGCCTTCCACTGGCTCGCCTGCCTCAGCGGGTGGGTCAGGGAAGGCGGGGGGGTTAGCTCAGGGGGCAGCTGGTTCTCATCACTGAAGGGAAGGCAAATTGCCTTCCATTCAATGAAGGGAGTGTGCCGCTGCTGTGCCATGATGTCGGGGGGATTTAAACTTCAAACCTCTCTGGAATCACTCCACAGAGGCAGCACACTCCCTTCATTGAAGGGAAGGCAATTTGTCTTCTCTTAAGTGATGGGAACCCCCCCCCTTCAAGAGGGGGATTATTATAGGCTATGGGGACAGTCACCAGAGGGTATAATTGAGCTGAATAAATTTGGCTAGTCCAATAATCCCCGAACCCCAGTATCATACCCAGGGCTATTTTTGGGCAGG
>NW_015169244.1:0-4795 GCF_001447785.1 Gekko japonicus | reverse complement strand
GGAATGCACAGGAACGGAGTTCCGGCTGGCTCCCAAGTTGGCCACGCCCAGCAGGAACTAATTAGCATAATAGGCCATACCCAACAGCAGGAACTCATTTGGATTGGCTACATTAGGGGTGTGTGGCCTAACATGCAAAGGAGCTCCTGTGACAAAAAAGCTCTGGGTTTTGACAACAAACAAGGTAAACAGAATAACAAGCAAAAGGTGGGTGTGGCTGGATAACCATACTTTTGGTAACATGGGGGTGCGGCCTAATGTGCTAATGAGCTGTGCTGTCAGGGGTGTGGCCCAATATGCTAATGAGCTCCTGCTGTTGGGTGTGGCCTATTATGCTAATGAGTTCTTCTACAAAAAGAGCCCTGATTATACCGATATTGGGATTCAGGAATATTGGCAAATACAGAATTTTTTTGGGTTTGATAGATCCGAACCTGAAAAATTCTCATATTTTTTTTTGGGGTGCACACCCCTTCTGGGTAGTAGTGACCATGCAATTTTGAAATTTAAAATTTCAGGGAAGGGGAAATCCGTAAATAGTGAGACATTTAGGTTGGACTTTGGAAAAGCTAATTTTAACAAAGTTATGCTGGGTAGAATTCCATGGTCAGAAATACTTAAGGAGAAGGAAGTTCATGATGGGTTGGAGTTTCTTAAAAGGGAGGTATTGAAGGCACGACCACAAATGATTCCAGTGAGAAGGGAAAATTGGAGGAACCTAAAGAAGCCAGGCTGGGTCCATAACTTTCTAAAGATCTAAGAATAAAAAAAAGACCAATTTAGGAAATGTAAGGAGGGCCATATAACCAAAGATGGATATAAACAAATAGCCAGTGCTTGCAGGGAGAATGTTAGAAAAGCTAAAGCTCAGTATGAGTTTAGGTTAGTGAGAAATGCTAAAAACAACCAAAATAGTACTTTGGTTATGTTCAGAGCAAGAATAAGAACAAGGAAATGGTAGGCACACTGTGGGGAGAGGAAAGTGAAATGTTGTCAGGTTTTGAAGAGAGGGCAGAATGACTCGATTCCTACTTTGCCTCAGTGTTCTCTTGCAAGAGTGCTCAACCTGGCAAAAAGAGATCACATGATGAGGGAAGGGAGTTGTTGCCTAAGATAGGCATTGCAGCGGTACATAAACACCCAGTTTCTTTAAATGAAATTAAATCCACAGTGCCAAATGAATTGCATCCAAGGCTACTAAAGGAACTTGCTGATGTAATTTCAGAGCTTCTGTCCATTATTTTTGACAATCTTGGAGGTAAGATGCCAGAAGACTGGAGGCAGGCAAATATTGTCCCCATCTTCAAGAAGGCGAAACAGGAGGATATAGGTAACTACTGACCTGTTAGCTTGAAGTCTGTACCTAGAAAATTTTTAGAACAAATCTTCAATCAGTCAGACCATGAGCATTTAGAAAGGGTGGATATGATTACTAAGAGCCAGCATTGGTTCCTCAAGAACAAGTCATGTCAGACTAATCTTATCTCCTTTTTTGACAGTTACTACCTTATTGGATCAGGGGAATACTGTGGACATAGTTTATCTAATTTCAATCAGGCTTTTGATATGGTTCCACATGATATTCTTGTTGACAAGTTGGTAAAATGCAGTTTTGGTTCTGTTACTGTTAGCTAGATTAGTAACTGGTTGACGGATTGCACCCAAAGAGTGTTTGTTAATGGTTCCTCATTCTCTTGGAAAGGAGTGACAAATGGATTATCATAGGGATTTGCCCTGGGCCTTTTGTTGTTCATCATCTTTATAAATGATTTAGCTGAAGGAATAGAAGAGATGCTGATTACATTTGTAAATGATACTAAATTGGAAGGGATAGCAAATACATTTGAAAACAGAATATTAGATTTTTTTTAGTTACCACTCATAGAATCATAGAGTTCAAAGGGACCTCCAGGGTCATGTAATCCAATCCCCTGCACAAGTCAGGAAATGCACAATGCCTCCCCCTCCACACCCACAATGACTGCTGTTCCACACCCAGAAGATGACCAAAAAAACCTTTCAGGATCCCTGGCCAAACCAGCTTGGAGAAAAATTGATTCCTGACTCCAAAGTGGCAATCAGCATTTCCCTGGGTGTGTAAGAAAGGGCCACAAGAATTAAGCACTGAAGCAACCCTCCCTGCCCGTCCTCTCATGATCTGCCTAAGTTCACAGAATCCACATTGCTGTCAGATGGCCATCTAGCCACTTACGCAAAGGATCATGTGGTGACATACAACATTAAAACCAATAAGGTAGTAACAACATAAAAACAAATAACTTATATAAAATATTAACATTAAAACATTAAAATATATGGCTATCACCGTACCACTATTAAAACAGCCCAAACATGTGGTTACCCTCCAAAGGCCAACTTAAATAATTCAGCTTTGCATGCCTTGCAGAAACTACATAAGTCTGGCAGGACATGGGTGTCCTCTGAGGGTGCCTTCCACAGGTTAGGGACCACAACTGAGAAGGCCCTTCCCCCGGTGACAGCTAAGCGGGCCATCCTGGGGTCCAGCACCTGTAAGAGTCCCCTAGACATTAGCTGAAGGGAGTGTGGGCGGTTGTTACAGGAGAGTTGGTCCTGTAAGTATGAAGGTCTCAGACCATCCAAGGCTTTGAAGGTTAACACCAACACCTTGAATTGGATCCAGAGACTAATTAGAAGAAGAAGACGAAGATATTGGATTTACATCCCACCCTTCACTACCCGAAGGAGTCTCAGAGCACCTTACAATCCCTTTCCCTTCCACTTCCCACAACTGACACCCTGTGAGGTAGGTGGGGCTGAGAGAGCTCTCTCAAGAACTGTCCTTGAGAGAACAGCTCTGGAAGAACTTATGACTGACCCAAGGTCACACCAGCAGCTGCATGTGGAGGAGCGGGAAATCAAACCCAGTTCTCCCAGATTAGAGTCCAGGCTCCTAACCCCTACACCAAATTGGTAGCGAATGCACCTGCCATAGACTTGGAGTAATATCAGCTGAGTAATATGGAGTAGTATCAGCAACATGACAGCTACATTCTATACCATCTGCAGTTTCCAAAGGGCTTTCAAGGGTACCCGATGTAGAGCAAATTGCACTAGTCCAATCTAGAAGAGACCATTGCAAGGTCTGATCCAGACAAATAAGCAACCAGCTCATGGGCCTGGCACAGGTGAAAAAATGCTGACCACATTACCATGGACACTTGTTTATACAATGACACTTGTTTATATAATGTGTATCCATGGACACTTGTTTATCCAAGGATGATCTTGACTGGCTGGAAAATTGAACTAAAACTAACAAAATGAATTTCAACAAAGATAAATATCAAGTTCTGCATTTAGGTAGGAAAATCAAATTCATAACTATAGGATGGGAGAGACTTGACTTGGCATTAGTGCTCATGAAAAGGAAGGATCTACAGTCTTAGTGGACCATACACTGAAGATGTGAGTCAGCAGTGTGCTGCAGTAGCTAAAAAGGCAAATGCTATTTTTGGCTGCATCAACAGAAATATAGTGTCCAGATCACACAAAGTGATGGCATCACTTTATTCTGCTTTGGTTAGACCTCACTTGGAGTATTGTATTCAGTTTTGGGCACCACAGTATAAGAAGGATGTTGAGAAGCTGGAATGTGTCCAGAGGAGGGCGATAAAGAGGGTGAGCTGTCTGGAGACCAAGTCCTAAGAGGAAAGGTTGAAAAAGCTGGGTACGTTTAGCCTGGAGAGGAGAAGATTGATAGGTTATATGATAGTCATGTTCAAGGATTTGCACTGAAAGCACTGCAAAGCTTTCTCACTTTGTCACTCTGAGGGAGGTCAAAGAAATATTGGGGCATTGAATGCCTAAAACTGCCTTGTACTGAATCAGACTGTCAGTCCATCAAGGTCAGTATCGCCTAGTCAAACTGGATGTGGGTCTCCAGGATCTCACTTAGAGGTTTTTCACGTCACCTACTGCCTGGTCCTTTTAACTGGAGATGCTGAAGATTGAACATGGGACCTTCTGTATGCCAAGCAGATGTTCTTCCACTGAGCCATGGCCCCTCTTAATGAATGAGTCACAGTGTGAGAAACAGGTGGGCCACATGAGATAAGGTGATCAAGTAACACATCCTGTAATGTACAAGATGTTAACATGGGGACTGGAAAACTCCAGATGCTCTCAGATGCAAGGGATTGAACCTAGGAAGTTCTGCATGCCAAGCAAATGTTCTAACACTGAGTCCCCAAGGGGATCATCCTCACCATTGCTGTGTCATACAACAAAGAGACCACAGAAAAGGTTCATAACAAGCAACAAAGGTATGTCAACAAGAAACCCTGAACTGAAGTGACTGCTCAGAAGAGCCAAATTGAGGTGAAACTGGAAAGTTAAACTCTTCTCACTAAGAGGATAAATTCCATAACTTCCTAGTGTGACAAACCAGGAGGGCCAATACACTACAATTTCTATGCAGAGATTGCATTTTCAATCTGAATTGCACTGAAAACATAAAGAAATATAGAAATGTGTAGAGTTCACGGCATGCCTTAGTCCATAATAGAACCAATTGCTATTTTTCAGCAGTGTTCTCATCAGATAATTAGAACAAGTCCTTGGATTCAGTGCTACAGCCCACAGAAAATGGTGGCATAAAAGCCATATCAATATGTATAAAATATAATCTGCACTTCCAAATAGATGTATATTTCACCCTGTAGGATTTAAAATGGAGTGTTTCCAGGAGATAAGAAAATATCTAAGACAAAATGGTAAGGCAGTTGGTTTACAGTGGCTGCGGTCACACGGAGCA
>NW_015169243.1:303469-307843 GCF_001447785.1 Gekko japonicus | reverse complement strand
ACTCGGTCTCCCTCCAGGAGTCCAAGCGGTGCCTCCCTGGGTCCGAGGGGCTCCGACAGAGCGTTCGAAAACCGGGCTTCTCGGGAGCTCCCGAGAGGCACACCCGTCTCACAGCACCACCACCGCCATTTTTTCTTTTTAAATTTGTGAGTAAGTGATGGTCTTCAGTGGGGAGTGGGACTGCTGTCTAGCCAGCCACTGTCCCTTTGAACACAGCAACTTCATTTCTTTACTGCATTTATACCCCACTTTTTGCCCCAATGGGGAACCAAAGCAGCTTCCATCATTCTCCTTTCCTTCATTTTGTCCTCACAACAACCCTGTGAGGTAGGTTAGGCTGAGAGTGGGTGTCTGGCCCAAGCGTCCATGGCAGAGTGGGGGTTCAAACCTGGATCTCCACGATCCTCGTCTGACACTCTAACCACTACCCCACACACTGGCTTCCATGGCACAATGGATATGCCGAAATTAGGAGAGGAAGATGCTTGCCTTCTTGCTGTGAGAGACATCACCTGCTGCTCTGCTTATGGGTAGTGGTGTCAAACCTCTCTCTGCTTAGCTTGACATAGATGCTGGGGGAAGGGTTTCCTGCAGGGAGGGGAGTGAAGGTGGTGTGAGTGGGGCCTATCGCTTACAGAGGCAGTAATTCTCCTGAAGATACCTTCCTCTGGGAGGGGAATGACCTTGAGCCTTTCTGTGCCAGCTTTTGCATAGGTAGAGGGTTCGTATGTTCCCAAGGGGGGGGAGGTTGGGAAATGGCTAGGCGTGACAAGTGTATTGCGTCATTGGTTGGGGGGCAAAAGGGTCCTGTTTGAATTATCTATATCTGCTTTGGTGCGCGCCACATCACCAGTTCTAACACAGTACTGTTCTGGTCTGGATCTAGGGTTGCCAAATCAAAATATCTTCGCAGCGGGGGAGCCTCGCCGGGCTCCGGGAGCTGTCCTTCGATGCGCGCGCACCCCACCAGCACATCACCAGAAGTGACGCGCGACGTCGATCACGTTGAAGGCATGGCCCCGATCGTCGGAGGGAAAACCATAGAGTTTTCCCTCCGACGATCAGGGCCACACCCCCAATGTGATTGACGTGGTTGCGTCACCTCTGGTGACGCAGCCATGCTGCACTTCGGGGGGCGGAGTTACCCCCGGGGCCCGATTCCGCTGCGACGGAAATCAGGCCTCCGAAGCGGGGGTTTACCCGCCATCCGCCCCCACTTGGCAGCCCTATCTGGATCATGCATATATCTCAATAAACATATCACTGCCAAAGAGAGTGTTGTTGAGAGTAACTTGACCTGGAGTCCGACAGGTGGAAGGGGCTGTGGCAGCTGACCTATGGTGACCCCGTAGGGTTTTGAAGGCAAGAGGTGTTCAGTGGTGCTTTGCCATTGCCGGCCTTTTGTGTAGCAACTCGCGGCTTCCTTGGTGGGCTCCCATCCAAGTACTAACCGGGGCTAACCCTGCTTAGCTTCTGATGAGATCAAGCTAGCCTGGGGCATCCAGGTCAGGGTGCCCTGCTTATTTCATAGCTGTTAAATGCTCATGATCAGATCTGGCTCCCTCACCCCGCGTCAGCTGGTTGCCCTGCCGAGCAGGATTTTAGAACTGTGTAGGCTGTAGCTTTGCCCCTGTCTTTTCAAAGCCCTCTTTCTACTTAAAGGACTGGAAATGGGCTTTAAAAAAATAAATTATTGAAAGGGGAGATTCTCAGATCTACGGACTGTACTGCTGCCTGGGTTTGTACGGCACATAGAACTGCAGAGCACATACAGCTTCGAGCACAGAGCTCTGGCACGTAATTCAACATCAAAGCCCCGGTTCCCTCAATTTGCTATGATGATCTTCCTGTAATAGGGAAGACGGGAGGAAATGAGAAATGGCTGCAAGAAGCTGAACGGTACAGAAACCGCCAAGCCGTTTTTAACAAAAAGCACACGCCATAAATAGTTTGCACATAGTTACATATGCTCAGCATCGCCAGTATTAATCTCCCTGTGCCACAGGAGAAACAGGGGTGCTTAAAAATAGACAGCTGGGATGGTGAGAGACAAGAAGGGTGAAGATTGGATAAACATCTGGAGCAGCGGTCCATCAGTGGCTATTAGCCACAAGGTATAGATGTAACACTCCGTCTGGGGCAGTGAGGCTCTGTATTCTTGGTGCTTGGGGGGGGGGGAGCAGTGGGAGGGCTTCTGGAGTTCTGGCCCCACTGGTGGACCTCCTGATGGCCCCTGGGTTTTGGCCACTGTGTGACACAGAGTGTTGGACTGGGTAGGCCATTGGCCTGATCCAACATGGCACCTCTTATGTTCTTAGGAAAGCCAGGCCGTTCAGTAGCCTTGCATGGAAAACCCTCTTTTTCTGTCTGGTTTTATGAAAAAAAGTGGCCAAGTTTCTCTTGCAATCCATAGAAGCAAATGGTTGGAAACTCTCCATGGAAATTGGTCGCGGGGGAGGAGATTTTTATGTGCTGTCCTTGAGGTAAAATTGAAGGAATAAAGACTATGTGTCAAAAGAGCTTTCAGAAATCAAATGTTGCCAGAACGGGGCTATCTAGAAAAGGGGGCAGAAGGTAAAAGTCACATTTCTGTCAAGCAGCTGACATGCAAAGGTGTCTGCAGATTGTCTGCAAACCTCATATTATGTGGAGATTTTCTCCCTTTTAAAGACCTTTCCACACATTAGTATCAAACGTACTGGGAGACCTGCCAACTGTGTGTAAGCAGCATTAAGACATATAAAGGTAAAGGTTCCCTTGCTCGAAAGCCAGTTGAGTCCGACTCTAGGGTTGCGGTGCTCATCTCCATTTCAAAGCCGCAGCGCTGTCCGAAGACGTTTCCGTGGTCATGTGGCCGGCATGACTAAACACCAAGGTGCATGGAACGCTGTTACCTTCCCACTGAAGTGGTATCTATTTATCTAATTGCAATTTCTTGCTTTCGAACTGCTAGGTTGGCAGGAGCTGGAACTAGAGACGGGAGCTCACTCCGTCATGCGGCACACTCGGGTCTCAAACTGCTGAACTACCAACCTTCCACAGCCCGCAGTTTAGCGTCTTAACCACTTGAGCCACCGCAGCTCCTCATTAAGACATACTGGAGGTCTAAACAATATCAGCTTTAATAGTGTTATCAAAAGTGGCAATCTAGTGATTTGGGGGGGGGGGTTCGGCTTTGAGGTCCCTCATAATCCTATAGCCCTGGCTTGGCAGATCTGGTCAGATCTCAGAAGCTAAGCAAGGTCAGCTCTAGTTAATATTTGGATGGGAGACCACCCAGAAAATCTCTGCAGAGGCAGGCAATGGCAAACCACCTTTTTCGTCTCTTGTCTTGAAAACTCTATGCGAGTTGCCATAAGTCCACTGTGACTGGACAGTACTTCCCCTCACCATAATTTGAAGCCCTGAACTATAGCTAACTTGGCTTGCAGTTAAGTCCAGCACTGCATGAATGGGAGTATGCACTACCAAGTTATGGTGACCCCAGCAAGGGACTTTCACGGCAAGTGAGAAGCTGAGGTAGTTTGCCCTTGCCTTCCTCAGCAGAGTCTTCCTTGGTGGTCTCCCATCCAAGTATCGACTCTGCTTAGCTTCTGAGAGCTGATGAGATTGGGCTATTCCATGCCAGCTTCCCTCCCGTGGGATGTGGTACACAGGCCTAAAGATGGAAACAGGAAAACAGCATAAAATGGAGCCACTCCTCTTTCCGACACACTGAGCTTGTGAACTGCTTTTTGCTTGTGGGAGGAGATCCTGCCCATTGTTGACATTTAGGACAACAGTCAGTCACCCACAGCTTTCCAGAGAAGCGATGAATGCTGAGCTCCTGACCAGAGCAGTTTATGGTAGGGAAGACATCCGAGGGGGCAGAGGAAGGGAGCAAGTGCTTAGGGCATGTTGTGTCCACTGACCGCCACCGGAGGTCAGCGCATATACCCGAGCTTCAGTCTGGGAAGACAATGGGGACTAGGATCCTAGTCCCTCCACTGGGGAACCAATGGGAACCTTGGCGGGAGATTCAAACCCACCAATGGTGACCAAGGGGTGGTCCCCAGGTATGTATATAGTTGGCCTGCCGGCCGTTTGTCTGCATGTCTTGTTGTGTGCCTAATAAAGCGTGCTATGCACTACGTCGTAGTCTGTCGTCGATCCATGCGGCTTCCCACTACATAACAGTGGTGACGAAGGTGGGATCCTGCCGCGTCTGAGCCGGGCCGTCGCGAGGAACCAGGAGAACGCGAAGCAGCCGATCCGATGAGCGAGACCACTTCTCCCGCAACCCCTCCGACGCGCACGATGGCTACCGCTCCCGGGCTAGGGCTCCTTCCGCCCTTCGACACAGCCCGCCCACAAGACTGGGCCTCCTGGGTCCAG
>NW_015169243.1:298766-298927 GCF_001447785.1 Gekko japonicus | reverse complement strand
GACCGCTTGCACCCTGATCGAGCCCTGGCCCAACGGAACCCCACGGAGCAGAGGGAAGCACCTCGCGGGTTCTTCCCCGAGAAGCCGGTGTTTGCTGAGAACTTCAGTAGGGGGCCGAGATGGCTCGCGGGCCGCATCATCCGGGCGACGGGCACCGTCAT